>NC_141787.1:6700387-6885387 GCF_054643075.1 Acanthaster planci
GGGCAAGTGACTTTCAAATGGATATCTACTTCCCTTGATTTTGAAGGACAGTTAATTAGTCTTAATCAATCAATTTTGCTTATTGGAAACTACACATTTCCAGTTGACCTACATAAGATTCTGCTAGATAATCATCCATATCCATGCTAAGCCCACAACTAAGCTCAGCTTGATAAACTCCAAGCCAGACGCTATCCTCCTAGATCATCCCTCCCAGATTTCAAGTGACGATAAAATAATTCTAGTGTATACAGGACAGATAGAAGTGTCGATGTTTGTCCTCATTAGGAGCATGCATGGTTGCCACATGACGGACTTGAATGGTGAGGTTTGCCAATGAGACTTTCTAAAATCAAACACTGATAAAGTGGATTACCCCCCCCCCAGCAACACCCCTTGGAATGCAGCCATTTTTCCCACTGATGAGGGCACTAGAAATCAACATTTTAAACATCTGGTTCATTAATTCAAGACTTACATGCATGTATGTACATACTGTACAAGGGCAATAGAAGCTACATGTATGATCTGTGTGTCATTACAGAGGACTCCACCTTGATTTTGAAGTCTAAACGTTGATGCTAACATAGCCCAGTGGATGTTGTCTGCATTGCATTGTGACTAATGTCTAGGGTATAAAGTCCTCCAGCCATAGCGAAATTTTTTCAACTTTTTTTACTCACAATTTTACCTGGCTCAAATGTCGTTCACAAGTGCACTGTATCCCGAATTCACAAGAACGAGAATGAACAAACAAACAAGGTGATGGAGAAATGACACCGAAACCACAAGTAGCTGAGGAAAAACTCTCAAAATTTTCGAAGCCCGACTTAAACACGTCCGATAGTAATGGCACTAAGAAAAAGAGGAATAACATGGCAGCCGCCTTCACGGGGGTTGAGTGAGTGAGGGCGCTCTGCTGGCGATCAGGAATTTAGTGAATGGAAGTAATTTAAAGCAATTCCACACTTTTTGTCAAGGTTTGTGAATGATCCATGTTCGTCTAGTAGTACGCATTTGCGCATGTGCAAAATGGCCTTCATTGCAATAAAGCTTGGCCCACATTCTGCCAATTTTGTTGTCTAAAACTAGGTCTAGGTCCTTGCTCCACTGGAAATGCATGGAGATGCAAAAACAACAGACCTAGACGTAGCTCTGGAAGCCCGTTTCAGACACCGCATTACCTATGACTTCGGTCCTGTTCGTTTCACATAGATGCGGATCGCAATCAGTGATCTGTAGCTGGTTCACTGACCCACCTTATGGATAGCGAAAACCAGCTCTTGGATCACTGATTCCGATGCATAAGGGGCGGTTGGTTGCATTTCACGTACTGCTAGATACTCGACGAACATAGATTGTTCACACATCACGGCGGAAAGTGTGGAGTTGCATTTCCTGCAAAATACATCATCTGTGGGCGCATTTAGTACTTTTAACACAGTATTAATGGAATTTGGGACACAAGGCATTTGTGAACGACATTTGAGCTGCTTCTGCCAGCTAAAAATTGGAGAAAAAAGAAAGAGAAAAAAAAATCTGCATTTTAAGAGGACTTACACCCTGGATGTCAGTCGTAGTGCAAATGAAGACAATGTCCAACCTGGGTTAATGCCAACATAGAGTCACCTCGGTGATTCTGAGCACTTCCCCAGCTTAGGAAAGCTTCTTATTATTATCGCTTGGTTACCAGACATCTAACTCATACACTGAGCAGGCAACACAATAATTATGAAAGACAAGCTACATGCATGATCTGTGCCTTAAATGTACTGGTGATCTGACACCAAATTCCAAAATCACTATTTTAGGTTTAAATTTCTGAGCTTTTCACAAGTGGATGACACAAAAATACACACACAGCCAAAATTTGGTAAAACAGCCTCCAAGTCGGATGACTTCAATTTGCATGTTTGAATGTTTGAAAAAAAAGTTCCCTTTTCCCTCCCCCTCCCCTTAAAAGCACTTCCAGTGATCCCCGACACAAACTCCCCTCCTTCCTGATCTCACAGATATGGGCCAGCCTGCCCCACAAATTTTTTAGCATGACTGGTTTGGTTGTGCACTTGTCTGTGCCCATTTGGCACCATGCCAACCCCTCTCCCCCTCAATTCCGATTTTGGTACAAACCATACGCTGTGTGCACGAATCGAGAACGTTTTCTGTAATCTCTAATCCAGAGGAAATTTGATGGCATTTACGAAGGACCTTCATCTAAAAAAGCACATTCCCAAAAGCGTTTGCACCAAACCCCATTTTTATATCATCAGTGTGATTACAAATAAGCACACTCTATGGCTTATTCATAATGATGAAGCGAGATAACACCATGAGCATGCACAACATTTAGAGCTGATACTGCATGGAATAATAAGACATGCAGGAATGTAAATGTACTAATCCCTGTGGTTTTTTCATGCATTTTGTTTGCTAGTCCAACTTTCATATCACCATCTAACTTTTCTTACAGAGAGTTGCCCCTCAATCCATAGTTGAAACAAATGTAGCGTGGTTTAATCATTCAAAATTACACAGACTTTCAAATACAAATATTTATGCGAGTTTGTGCTTGTGGCAGAGTATAATATTCATTTATACATTCTGTTAGTTAAAATTACTCCAACATGTCAATCAACAAGAAATGGTTAAAGACATTATAGGAACTTTTGACAACAAGACTGCAGCAGATCCTAACTAAAGCACAGTATGAAGGAGACACACCAGCAAACTATTGGACTATTATTAACCAACTAGGTTGTCATTCAAGGTCACGTCTACCATGACTAGGTTTCCCATGACCTTGCTACAGGAACCAGACCTGTAATAGGGAAGGGCGGGGAGGCAGCCAAGGGTAAAAATAATTTCCCATCTTGTAAATGTTTATGCACCTAGGAAGCATTTATGGGCAGATCTTTACAAAACACAGTACTACACAACAGGTATTGACAATAAGAAACAGTTCACTCTAAGTGTATCAATTGAAGTCCTACAGGTATACTCTCAGCTGCTGTTCTCCAAATGACTGTTTAAATTTTAGACCCCCAAAAATAGTTTGTCTCTGGTCAGACTGATATTTTGGAATTGATGCAGGGACATGGCTTTTTTCCCTCCTCCAGGGTTGGATTGTACAGACAACTGCAGACACATAGTCGAGTCTTGGGACTAGACCAGCATTATTATGATTATAATTGTAAGCTGACAACAAACAACTTCATATCCATAGTCTGCTATCATTTTTTAAGAATTGATCTCGTCAGGACCTATTGCGAGTAAAAAATAATAACCTGCCCACAAAAATGTTGAGGCAGCGAGGCAATAGAGTTCGCTGCTGCAGCTCTCAAAGAGAAAAAAAAGATTAAAATTGATGCACGCACTGACCAGAGATGAAAGACTTAACAGGGCCATACCTCCTGTTTTTACTACTGTACATGTTCTTACACACCCCTGCAAAGGGGGCTGCAACTGCAGGTGGCGTTGTCAGTTTTATTACCTGACAAATCCAACACAAATAATAAGAATCCAATGCTTACTCAACACACACAGCAACAATATTACAAAGCATCCGAATTACGTGTATGAGAATTTACAGGGCAGGCTCCTGCCCGAAGTTGTCAAGCAGCAGACAAAAATTAAATTGAGTCTGGGGTCTGTTTCCGGGAGAGTCTGCCGAGTTCTAGAGGGACTCACATCACAGAAACGTGCCAGGGGATACATCTGGTACAACTGTTGCCCGGCCTAGTTCAGTACCTCCAATTAAAGCAGTTTCGCCAAGTTAACTTTATACCTCAGGATAGTGTTGGGAGTCCTTGGAAGAAGAGATTCCTTGAGGGCACATGATCTGAAACAGTACTGCCCTTACTCTTTAAAGATATGTGGGTAGTGGCTTGACAAAAACCATGAGAACAAACAGGAATTGGCATATTATGGAAATTTGATGCAAGCTATTATTTGAAGTTATCAACATCTTGGTTTACTGGCTGTCTACAGCTGGGACTTCTCTTCACCAGGATCTAACCATTCTTCACCAGCATCCTCTTGGTCTGTTGGGTATTGGTGTTTTCTATAAATGGAAAGCTTCCCATTAGTGGTTCTTGGAAAAGGAGGGACAAGGGAATGCAGAAGGATTTGCTCACGAAATCCTTGATTTGACACACGTCAATGTCGTGTTTGACTGAGAAAGACAGATTTGTACATACCAACGGCCAAAAATAGAAACAGTGTTGACATGAGTGAACATGGGCAAAGTCTGTGCTTGACATGCGTCTTTTCTTTCACAGGTATCAGGCATACAAATAAAACAGCATGCTCTTAAAACACTTCGTTCAAAGCATAGTGCTGAAGTATACATGTAATGAATATTTTGAGTGCAACAGCAAGGTTTATTTCCTAACCACTTCCTGCCGGGGACTCCGGAATCCGAGACATATGCTTTATATGCGTGTCCGGGGTAATAATAACAGGTTTTATATAGCACTTTTAACAATGATCATAGCATTTTCTATTACTGTTACCCTTGGTCACTGGGCTTATGAAACATTCCAAATACCATCTCAGCTCCCTGGGGAGTTGTCATTTGGCTGCCATTTTGTCGCAAAGTAGCTTAAGACCGTGCCCACGAGAGCACCATACAGATAAGGTGGGGGTCAACAAATTTGGCTGAAATTTGGTGTATACGGGGGTCACAGGTAGCCTCGAGGTTGAACAAAATTTTAGGTCAATCCAACCTCATCTTCAGAACAAATGGCCAAATTATGTACTTTTTAAGTAACATATGTGTGATTTTGATGATTTTAGGGCTACAAAAGTTTTAAAAGCTTTGTTTAACCACGGAAAGCAGCAGAACATTGAAATTTGCAGGGCTTAGAGTTTGTGTCTGCCCTAAACATACTAAAACTGATGTCTAAATTTAGGGGAAAAATGTATTTTAAGAGGCAAGTCTTCACTTAGGGGTACCCCTAAATTTGCTTCATAGTCAAACCTATCTTTGATTAGCAATGGGGTCATTAGTGCAGGTCTTGGAGCAATGAAACTTTGATGAAAGAAAGTCCTTATCATGGTCTTTTAGATGCATCAATAAAAAAATTGTTTTCAGTATGGACTTACAGGAGCCTTGTTTCAGCCTCATATTGTGTATTTTAGCCTTCTATCAGTTAAACCCGGTACCAACCGTGATTGTGATTCCCATTTTCCACTGCAGTCTCAATGCATTGCAAAGAAACAAAACCTCTGTTAACCTAAAATTAACCATTTTGTCTGCCCTTAAATGCTGTATAACTATCCAAGTTTCCTAATGACTGCAATTGCGCTTTTATAGCCTGTCAATATACACTGCAGCTACCACGAGGATCGTGATTCATCTCGTATTTGTAACCCCCTGCCGCCAGATATTCAGGCTTTGCGATTGGTATGGTCCCAAAGAAAGGTAGCCTACATGTATCAGTGCAAGCTTTAAGGTATAAAGTTAATAGGCCATTGTTGTGGGGGTCACCACGTTGTTAAGAACCTTGCTGCAAAGACTACGGCAGTTAGAAACAAAAAGTACACAAATACTTTATTTCAATTGAGACAATAATGCAAAGGTGACAATAGTCATTTCTTTGTAATATATTACTTTATTATGCAACAAATTTAATACTATACAGAAGATATTGAAAGCATGTGAGGTTACTGTTGCATGTAAAAAATAATAAGAAATGTTTAAAAGAGAAACAAAAAACATGAGGTGAAATCTTGACTATTCTATTTTACGAGGCAAAGCCAAGTGTCATTGAAAGGCCAAATGTCAGGCAGTGGTTATATTCTGTAAAAGTGCAAACAAATGAAGGCAATACATTTCTTTATAACTGACATACGGATCCATGTCATTTGAAACCTTTTCAGAAAATAATATAAGTAGATGCTCTTCCTCATCCATCAACACCCTTAAAAACTAAAAGCTAAAACTAAAAACAAAAAGCCTGATTATTTTAAAACCACAAAAATGGAAAACCGCAAAACTTCAATAAGTCCAGTAGGTGATCCACTGATAATATTCAGATAACTCAATATTATGCAGACTCCATAAAGACTAATGAAAGCCATGTTTGATTCAATATTTCGTTCTTTATTCAGAACATCTTCAGGAATGAGATAAACCATGCAGTTGTAACCTTATAACATGAGTCAGAGGGGGAGTAATTGGCCAATCAGAGAGTCTAAACAGTAAACAAAGAATTGAATGGCTCACAGACAGCATCATCAATAAGTCCATTAAGAGAAAATCTTTTCCACCACGATGCGACCAGGCCTTATTTGGGAAACAGGTTGGGAATGATTTTTTTTTTGGGAATGACACATCATTATGCATAAATCAATGCAATCAATGAATGGCATCAAGCCATATTGTCTCATAGCTCATACTGCTTCTGTACAGTATACTTGAGAACATCTCTCTCAACCGATTCCACAGCATTATCCTTTATGTCGTGCCCAGTCCTTGGATGGCAGTGTCCCTGATTTGTGTAAGAGAGCAAGACTTGAAAATAACTGTCCATCAACAGGTGGCTATCCATCCTTGATAAGGAAGGTGATCAGGAACTGGAACTCTAAATTCTTTGGTTGTGGTGTGGGAGCCCAAGAAGAATCCAGGGCCCCTATAAATCGTGTGTAACTTTTTTTTCTCAGCTGATGAAGACCGAGAATGTAAGCTGGAAAATGAGAAAATAGATGAATCATGTGAGATAATGCAACACACAGAAGGCTGTGACATAACCAGAGGGGGCAGTGGACCACCCCCACTCAGAACCCTGAGGGTAGACGGGCAATTGGGCATTGGTGTAAAGAACATTGCAGGGTGGGCTGCCTCTGTTGAATAAAATAAGGGCCGCTGGGCTGGATAAATTTACTGTTGAAAAAAAATTATCTTGGACAATTTCTTCCTCCATTCCCCTGAAATATCAAAAGTTTGCCTCTGACAGTTAATTACAATTACTGAGCAGTTGTTGCCTGAACTAGTTTTAATTGAGACCAAGTCTACAACTGTAAAAGCCTCCCCCTTGCCCCAATTGAGATTTTGAAAATGATAAAATGGATTGCCCCGCCTACAGCGCCCCCCATCTTGGTAAACAAATAAGAGGTTTGCATACAATTTATCATCTATCTATGATAACATGAGATGCAAGATGTCAGGATTTAGTTCACTGTAGTTACCAGTACTTCAGGAATGGGAGGCACTTGCCACTAACTGTGAAAACCAATCACACGTGATAAAAGGTGGTGACATTAGGGACCTAGCAACTACAAGGTCATAGATCTTACTTTGCAGGCCTGATCAAGAAAGAGTTCCATACATGGATATCCTGTGCACAAGCCTACGGCACTTGCCTGAAAAATTCAAGTGTTTTCGAGGTAAATGCTTTAATGTTGTCATTACTAAATTTGACTTTAAGGACGTTATCACTTCTGATGGCTAGTAAACCACAAGGGAAAATTAATGAGGTGTGGATATGGAACTCTAACCCTTGATCAGTTGAGCATACAAATATAGTCTGGGGAAATATTTGCTCAATTTCACGTTACAGGCGTGTATCATAAATCAGGCCTATTATCTTACCTCAGTGACCTGGGATCAATGGATCAACATGCTCCATCTTGCAAACACCTCTTGACTGGTTGTTTTGTTTACACCACGACCATGACAAAATAATTTCACGGAGTGGGTGACGATCACAATCACATCAGATGCGTAGACTTTCCGTATTTGCAGATGGCTTCGTATTTTTTTTTCCACTGACAAAGACGTACTGTATGCTTCTTAAGGATATGACTAGTAGGAGCGATAAAACTACCAAACACTGCATTCGGTAGCTTTGCATGCAGTGCTCATCAACTTTAAATCACATTGCGAGCCTGTAAGTTGCACTGACCAGCTATGTGATAGCGCCCTCTTTTGATATTGGGTACGGGTGGTTGTGTCTGTGGTGCAACCTGAGTAGGCGGCAACCTGACTGTACACTCCTCCAACACCTATTGATATATTTACGCCAAAGGTTTTATGTGAGGTCTGCAAAAAGTAGGTTTTTGCTAGATTATAGCAACTATCTACACCAAAATGTGAATTAAAGGGAAGCAATTGCCATCAGAACTGTCTAAATTAGGGTGATCTCAAATTGAAGATTTTTTCATTATTGTTGACCATTAGAAAACAAAAGCGGGAAGAGCTGACAAAGATTTTATTTTGTATTATTGTAGATGTATATCTAAACCATATTTTAGCCAAGTTTTGTTACCGTCAGCCCTGAACTAATTAACCCCTTTGAGTTGGGAAACTGAAAGAGCCGCCATAAAAATTGAGATCCTCAGCCCGCTTTTCAGCTATTATTCTCGGCCCACGCTCGAGCAAACACGGTGAAAGAAGACAGACCCTGGCTCTTGTAAATATGGTAATTGGTCTTTGTGCATAGCCCAGAAATGAAAAGACCGAATTTGTATCATAATCACCAGCTTCACAATAGTCCCCACTTTGAAAAGAGGCAATGGGAATGTGGAAGCATGAGTAGAGCCACATGCCACCGAACAATGAGCCTTTTCACGGTGTAATTCAAAGCGTGCAGAGCACACAGGGCCACAAACTGAAAAATTGCGGTTTGGCAGGTGGCCTTCATGGCCAAGCGAGCCTGGAATTCTCTGAGTCGGCTTTCAGAAAAAGTTACGGAATGCCTGAGCATATCCTCATCAGCGTCACAAGTTCAGAAATGTATTCATCTATGAGAAGAAACAGTGTTGTATTTTCCTGCTATTTTGTCTGCATGAAAAGCCATACTACACTACAGCAATAATATAATCATACCACCTGCACCTGCTTGTGCAATGGTACATGTATACTGAATGGTGAATATTGAATGGTCATCATCTATACATCGAATATTCCAATTGAAATACGATTGATTACTCAACAATCAGGTGACAAGGGATAATACAAGTTAATTAATAGATGTATAAAGTGCATATTCCAACACAGTGAAAAATTACTCTCAAAAGAGTGTGTTTCTTCTAAAACCACTTGGGAAGACTGAAACCACTCTGAAGAGTGAAAACCACTTCAAGAGTGAAAACCTCTCCAAGAGTGAAAACCACTCCAAAGTGAAAACCACTCTTAAAGTAGAGCTATAGATGTGACAACTCTTTTTGAGTAGTCACTTATTCTGTCTCCTTGAACGAATATAAATTTCACTCTTTTGGAGTGGTTTCACACTTGTTAGAGTGATTTTTACTCTTTTGGTGTGATTTATAAGGGACCAACTCTTTTTGAGAGGAGGTTTTTCAATCTTTTACATTTAGAAAGTATATTCATGTTCAAATGCACTGTACAATGAAGACAATGTGGTTCAGCCGAAGACATATAAGGTCGCATCTGGCAGCCGCCAAACGATCCACATCTGCCGAGGTAGCAAAGCCAGAGATCAGGGGTATTGACTTTTGCAGAGAGTAAAACCAGAGAACACAGAGAAAAACCTTTGTAGGAACAGGAGAAAGCCAACAAACAACCCCACTCACGTATGGCCAAGGCTGGGAATTGAACCCAGAACCGCAGTGGTAAAGGGCAAGGGTTTTGCTCACTAGCCAACTCTGCTACCAATACCAGCTGTAAGATTCATTCAGGTGCGGTGGTGTTTAACATCACAGCTGTAATGTCAGACTTAAGATTCAGATTTGGGTAGTACAGCGAGTGAAAGGCAGGGTAACCTTAGGCAGTGCTGTGACTAAAGGGTTACGGTACCAAACAAGCCTGTGTAAGTTATTATGACAAATTTCAGCAGAGCTTTGCAGGATGTATCTGAATCAAGCAGTCGCCAGCAATCTACGCACCTGTCAGGAACACGAGGTTGGCATCTCCTGGGATGTCTAGCTCCTGTGGGCTCAGGGAGTCTTGGGACCGGTAGGTGACCACATAACCATCCACGGCGCCATGGCGATGGTCTTCAGGAACATCCTATTGGAGATGAAAAAAAAGGAAAAAGCAGGATGGTATCAAGCTTTTGTGGCAATTTTGTTTGTTTTTTTTAGACAGGGTTAATTATCCATTTTGAGTCATCAGAAAGGATAAAAAGGGTGTTTACTGAAGCTCATTGAATCTTGATTGACAAGACTCAAGTGAGACTTCACAGGGACTCTGCAATTTGTGAAGTTACAAGCAGTTTGAGTTTCAGATTCAGATTCAATTTGGGGGACTTCAATGACTTCTCAACCCCTGAAATTGTTTAGGTAAAAGCTCCCACGAAACTTTGAAATGTTGATGAAGATTTGCCTGCAAAACCCCAATTCCAGTAGTAAGCAAACTCATCGAGTTTTAGTCTCTACAAATTTCATTTACAGGAGGTTGCAAGCAGTGTGTCAAATCTTTTGACAATCTGTGTTATTGACGTGTAATATGATTTACATTTGTACAAAGCATCCCATACATGCCTAATATACTGTATGTACTAGCTAAATAACTTGGTCTGGGGTCCAACTCGTGCTCGGCAGCCTGCCTTGCAGTTTCACACGTACACAGTGTGTAATTCATGTATACGTTACCTGAACAAAAATGTCTGCTACAGTCCACAATGTTGTCTCTCCGTCTGTTAGTTATTGTACCATCCATGACTTGTGTTAAATATACCGGAACAACTATTATCATTAAATATTTCTTCACAAGATGATGCATAATGTACATTTAGTGTGATACCAGTGAGTATAAACCAACAGACATTAGCTCAAACTACTGTAAACACGTAATTGTGACATTTACATCACCCTCAATGATTGAAAACAGGTATTTTTTCTAAGACAGGTACAAGGGCTTACTGACCTTGGAGTTAGAACCAACAGACAAATGTGGTGTCAGGAATAAGAAAAATTTACTTTTTAAAGTCCACAATATTGAGGGTGTGACATTTTCTCTTTCATTGTAATTTCTTCCCTTAAATTGGAGGGCTTTACAATTTGGAATTGCTTTACCCTACAGAAGCGGCCTTTTTTTTCCTACCAAATATACTTATACTACTGCACTCTTTGGCATTTATACCTCTCATGGTGAGTGACCTGCTACGCAGTTGTCTGAATTTCCATGTCAAGGGAAAATGGGTTAAATATGAAAAAGGAGTAATAAAAGGGGTGACATTTACATGCAGAAGCCTCAATTGAAAGATTTCTTGTCATCACCTCTGATTTGGACCGAATAACTTATTCCCCGGCCGGGGTGTTGACCAAATCACCAAAAAACCGTCTGGTCTGTGCGGAATGGCACAACGTACACCTGTGTGGGGCGAGGCGGATGAGGAAGGGGGCAAGCCTCATGCATAGACGTGACGACATAAAGGTCGCGCCGGGTTCATGCTGATCCCCAGCCCAGATTTATGGCCTGCTGGCCAGGTACACAAGAATGATTTCTCAGGTGGCTTTGGGAGGAAAGGTGGCCGACCTTTCTACTAGGAACTGGAAACATGCAAATTACACATGGGCTCAGTGCATTGTCCACTGGGGCTCAATTCCCAGCCTCACCGAAGAGACCATTTCACTTTGTGAGTAATGCTGCTGCTTTATGTGACAAATGCCAAAGGCAAAGTTCTAAAGGTGGTCTCAAGTTAAAACTTGAATTTGCCGACAAAGATTACAGGCTTCCTATTGCACCAATTGCGGCCAAGTGATGAACAGTGGGAAGAGGGCCAATGAAGAGAAGGGACAATTTTTTTTTTATTACTGTTCTACAACTCAACCAAGAATTCCTAGTAAAGCAAAATCAAATTTTGATCAAGCTTTTGGAAGAATTTAAGGAAGGAAATGAACCAAGTGTGGAGGAAATACCATAGAATTCTCTCAGAAAAGAGACAACCCAAATCATGAAAGGCACCTTTGATCAGCCCCATGGGTCTACACTTTACCAAAGGCTTTATTAGATCAAGCCAGGCCCTAGATGACTTCCTGGTCTTGCAGTCTAACCCATAAGACCATAGCTGAGCCATGCTGGTTTGTTGCTGTGTCCATGTGCGTGCACAAGAGAGAACTTCTTCACATGTTCTTCTTCAGCAATTTCCCTTAGGCTGGCACTTTGCAAGGAAAATCTTCTACAGATCAATTGGTCTCCAGTTGACCCCTGCATGTCACTAAAATAGACCCCTTGGGTCTATACTGCTGACACTACCTTATTTCTGTCTACACGGTTGATCCAGTACATCTATACATATACATTGTATATCTGAACCAATGGTCTGTGATTAAACCCTGTGAACCTCAAATGATGGTCTTGCAATTAAGCTTGACCTGATGAGCCCCATCATATCGATGGCTCCACGGTTGACTCGTCAGACTGATTTGTTCAAGGAGGTCAGTTCAAAAGCAGTGACGGGATATGGAATAATTACAGAGTGGAAGTGAGGTGAGAAGGGAAGTGTTTCACAAATTTATCCTTAGCAGAGTGACAGGAATAAAAACAAGTGTAGAGGTCACAACCTCTGCAAGATTCTTTGATAACTCAGGACAATATCAGTGTTTGAACTTAGATCCAGGATATGAAACTGGATCACACAAACCCGAGACAGAACTTCAAGTGGATAAAATTGCAGTCCCATAGAAACTACGGAAAACAGAAAATAACACCTAAAGAAAACAGACCCAAGTGTTGCAAAGGATCCCTGTCTGGTTGAGGCATCATATTATCGGGTCGAACACAAATGACATGTCTCCACTCATTTGGTCCAGGAATACTGACAGTCATAGTATAGCCAGCATCTATCATTTTCACCAACCCTAAGAGAAATTCATCAACCATCAAATATGGAGTGCCATAAATGTTGCCTTTTCTCCTTTCCGATGTTGTACGAGTGGTGTTCTACCTTACTACGATGCAAGAAAGAACTCCTAATATCTGTGCAGAGCCACACTTGGCCAAGACTCTGGCCGGATCCTGAAGTTATACAGATCCTTCTTGTTGTTGTTTTTGTTTTAATGGCGCTTGCAGAAACTCAGGCTATTTGCACCAATAACTATACGTTTATTCATACACTTTACTAATCAACATCACATTATAGCAGATCCTTCAAGACATCCTTGAATCGTAGTCTTGGTCATCCTCAAGATACTGACGAATGTTGGCTTATGTGGAAAAGGGTTCACCAGGACGTAATAAACCATGTCCCAGTTACGTGGCTCTGGCTGGCAATAACTATGTGAACCATGCACTGGCTATGATAGGTTCAGCCACTTCTCACAGGCTCTCGTTACTCCCATGGCCACACCCATGGGCGGAAATCTCTCCTCGATCGGGGGGGGAATCCATTTACACTTTTTTTTGTGCACACCATGTTTATGATCTTATTCCATTCTCAAAACTCAAAAGGGAAAATTCCTTTAGTATATTGTTTTGCTTAAAATATGGAAGGACATTCGACATTGTGTTCCCCCCCATACCAAACTTGTGTCCCCCCCGTCCCCCGGGATTTCCGCCCATGACCACAGCCACTTGGGATTGACCCACTGCCACAGTTTGAAGAGAGTTTTCACCCTCTCAAGTGGGTACAAGGCTGAGAACCATCAGGGCAACACTGTCTTGATCAAGCAGCCTCAATTTATTGAAAAAATGAGGGTTAGACCATTCAGACAAATGCAGAAATATTTCAAAAGCATTGAGGCCACTGCCTTTCCCAATATACATTTGCAAGTCCGTTGGGTCTCTAATCACGGCAGTGCAAGCAAACGAACAAGATGACAAGTGGCAGCTAACTAAAAGCAGATGTACATTGTATGATACATTTGAGGAGTAGAATTGCAGAAGCTACTAACCGTCAGCCAAGTAAGGACAAAACTTAAGTACTTCCAAGCTGCACTAAATTTTGTACTACATTTGCACTGACATACATGGGAATTAAAGGAAAACAACAAAGAGCTGAGTATACAAAAAAAGTTGCTCTCCTAAAACATGCAAATCATCTTTGGGTAATCATGAGTTGTCATGGTTTGGGTGGATGAAATGCAGAATCACAAATCATGACCGGAAGGCAGTTACAAGTTCCCACTGACTACCGCGCAAGGTTGGCGACTGTGATACCCTAGGGTCTACAGATTTCTACCACCGGTTGAAGCCAGCATGAAGCAGCCACTTGCTCCGGGCACATGTGCCATCTCCTCTGATCCAATGCCGGTCATGAAACATCAGTCAGAGTCCAAGAGACTGCAGGACCCATCTCAAACAACAAAAACTCCCCAGTGGGGGGGAAGGGAAGACTGCTTGCTTCCGGCAGAGTTTCAGAAAGGCCTTTGACAAACCCGGCGCTGAAAAACATGAAAGGAAATCACACTCATAAATCCATTACATTTGATGACCTGCAGCTGTTAAACAGGCAGTGTTGATGGAGTATAAACACTGCCCTGTCTCGCTACTCTATTCCACCAGGGAGGATAAAATGAGGTTGTGTTCATCAAACAGTCAAATAAACACCTTTATATCCACTTCAGAAGGAATGCCCTCCAGCTGTGAAAACAACTAATCAAGGAAGGCAACCCTAGGGGGATGACGAGTGAATATGATCATGTGCGTAATTTTATTGACAGAGCTTTGCTCATGCTGTTCTTCATTAAAATGTCTGAGCTCATAAATGCTCGGGAAGCTCTACTAACTGGATTCTCATTCTGTTCAGCTGCAACAATTCTGTGTAGAAATCAATTCCCGATTTTCCGGGCAGAACAGGCAGAAACCGTAATCGACTGACCACCTGCAAACTGTGAATCACTGACATGAGGTCATACACTGCGCTAAATCTTCGAGCTCAAGAAGGAGTCAGCGTTTGAAATTGACAGTTAATAATGATACCCGACATGGAGTCCCTGAGAAACTCAAGTTGGCAACAACAGGGCCAGATCCACACTTTTTAAGTGGATTTGCAGTTCTGATTCTCAGTTGAACTCCATTCAATAGTCAACCAAGCCTCTTTGCGTAATTATTCAGCAATAAAAGAAAGGCTGCGCAAACCCCCCACTGCATACTAACAGTGTGTGTTGGTCCCCTGTACACCTATGGGTTTGACAGGCACATTCACAGAAAGTTCAGCCACTGGCAGGGAGACCTCTCTTGTTTAGAGTTCATGGGACAGCTGAGCAACTGATCAACTCGATCCACTCATCAACTACCAATGATTGACCCAACAACCACTGATCCATCCACAAACTACATTACCTGCCTCAAAAAATGGAATCACCCAACCAATGCACAAATCAACTTGAGAATAGTTGAATGTATAAAAGCATGTGGATAAATCTATTCGCATTAATAACAATCATCAGTGCTTGTACAGCATTTTTTCACAGAAAGTTCAGGGCACTCCACAATAAATACCATTCCTTGTTGGGCCACAAGATCGTTTTTCTGCAGCAGCAGCTTAAGATCAGTGTAAGTTGATCTCTATACCTTCACTGTTGCTCATTTTGGTATGTTCGGGAAAGTAAGGTTGCCATAGTTGTTCTTCCTCGCCTTCCACCTCTGCAGTCCAGGTTCAAATCCCGGCTTGGTCCACATGTGGACTGGATTTTTCAGTCCCTACCAGATTCAAAATCATGCGTTTTACCCAGAGTATTCCACTGGGGTTTTCCTCCCACCTCTAATACTGTAACTGCCTCTTACTGTCTCCTCTCTGCAGGTTTCTTCAGGTTTGCGAGCTACAGTGCCTAGGGTCCTTTTGAGGAATCCTTCGTGTCATAACCAGAAATGATTAATAATAATTTACACTCGTGAATGGAAACAGGCAGTTGTGTAAGGAAGCATCAAGGAAAAGGAACACAAGCCCAATGATACCTGAGGGGTTTGAACCCACACACATAGATGAGTCAAATACCAGAACCACTTGACACCCCTGCAATCACTCTTCTTCAGTGTCGCATCTGTCAGTATTGTGCATTACAAGCAGTCGAGCACCAAGCCTGCTGCCAATATTGCACTTGTGAATGGCAACTGCTCGTCAGTATCAGATTACACAACAATTCAAGACATCAGATTATCACAGTTTTGTAAAAATAAAGTGTTAGGCAGAAAAGTACTTGTCCGAGTACTTCTCAAGTACTTTTGTCTCAAAAATTCTACAGCACTGGAATCTGTTGATGCCTACAGCAGCAAACATGTTTTCTGGTTAATATTCAATCAGCAGTCTCTGAATGTCAACTTTACACAAATCATCAAGCCTGGAACAAAAAAAAACAACAAATTGTACAAAGGAAGCAATTTACAATCAAACATCAGGAATCCGTTCAGGGATCACATCAAGAATCGCCTGCTTTCACTTTTGTTTCCTCTGCCAGGCACTGGCATCAATCACTGACAATGGGGGAAGGAATGAAAGTTGATAAAGAACGTCAAAAGAGACTAAAATGCATTCATGAGTAGGGGAAATGCCATGTTCTGCCCTCCAAGGGCGACATTCAGAAGGGGCAACATTACGTCCCAGGCACTTTCAAGTTCAATCATTGGTAATAGGTACTCTTCAACACAAGTGTGCATCTGTCGGTTCTGTGCATCTGGTGTGCTCTATCAAACAGAAATCTCCCAGCATACTGACCTACATATGATCACATCTTAGGGGTGAAACATTCGATACTCAAACACCTATTTTTAGCCTATTTTTAGGCATGGATATAAAAAGAAGCTTCTAACTCCAATGGAATGATTACACATAGTCAGTGGTCCGATTGCTTTGGGCTCCTACCTCCTGATAACAGCACAAATGCCATCTTCCATGAGCAGTCACATTACATGTAGGGCTTCATAACCTGGACTGACAGCACTCTTAAGTAAAAGGTAATGAAACATTTGGCAAACAGATGCAATTGCTAACTGGAACTGACAAAAAATTGCCAATCTTTCAAAAAACGAGCAGCAGGACTAAATGGGGGATGTTTCTTTGTAGAAGACTGGCCACAAGAGATACCCAATTACTTCTTGATTCAGAAATGGAAATTTTCATCAAAATGTTCGCTATCTTTTCCCACAGCACCTCTTTGAAGAAATGGAAACTGAGGGTGTTTCTGACACATCAGTGACTGCACCAAAGGAATTCCCCGGCCACATGAAACACTGTGTGTACAATACCTCCTGGAATTCATCCAAGACACTGTTGATTACGGAAGCCTTCCAGGTATTTCATTCGATTCCATTTCCTGAGATTGGATAACAATTCTCTGAGGGGGAACAGCCCTAAATGAGTCTCTTGATGTAACAGAGATGTTACTGTCTCAGCTAGCATCCTCGCATAGTGAAATCAAAAGGCTGTGGAACAACCTGCACTACTTAATATTGAATGTGCCTTCAGGAATGAAATAATGGATATTAGAGACCAACCGATGTGCCAACAATACAGCCTTTTCCTCTCAAGAATCTGCGGCCCCTGTGACATTAACTCAAATAATTATCTGCTCAGAGTGGCAGCCAGGGATGCTTCTGTGTGTACTGGTGCAATCAGAGAACAGGCAGAGGTGCTTTGTCAGCCAGAGAGATCCCAAGAACTGCGTAGCTGCTCTCATTCCATTCAACAAAGATTTCAAACGTATCAGAGTTACACACCCTCTAAGCGTTGCCATCATTGTACATGATGAGCTCTGTGCAGGACCATGTTCAGAGCACTGGAGAAAGAACTCATAAAAGCAAAGATTAACCTCTTGCTGCCGTTTCGTGCACCATGGGTTTATATGCAGAGCTGGGGTGCCCGACATGGGACAAAAGAGCTGGTCTGTGTAAAAAAAGACAGTACTTGGAACGAAAGACCTGCTGCTGGGAATTGCCATCATTTTTCAGCTTGCATTATTCAAAGGTAATCCGTCACTGTTTTTAAACAGTATACCAATGTTTCCGGGCAAAGTGGGCTCGCAGATTAGCAATGCAACAAAAGTGCTCCAGGGCTCCATTGATGAGTGACACAGCACCACTGCATGCTAATCAAGCCGCAACACCTCACAATTCTGGGCTCTCTTTACAGGGCGGCAGGCCTGGCTGAAATACTCAGTTGTTAATGAAGGTTACCTGTCAGCTTAGAGTAGCCACCAAACAGTCATTCATGAGGGTGTAAACATCCATTAAAGGAAATGATGAATTTTTGAAGAATTTCGATAACTAAAAATCTTGAAAATTGCCCGTATGTGTGCACTGCATTTTTCAAAAAACCCAGCAGCATGTGGTTAAGGGTATCAATGAAATATTTCACTATGACAATAAAGAAGGGCTCATGTCAAAGTTTTACCTCCTTCAAGGCTAGCATAAACCCTCCAAAACACAAAAGTTTATGAGTTTCATTTCTGGAATATTTATATTTTTGTAGAGTATTTTGGAGAGAGGGGAGTACCAACTGAGTTCAATGTTCCCAACTAGGAGCAGGAAAGTGACACGAAATAGACCTTCAATAGTCATTCAATCTATGCAGGACTTCAGCCAGAAACAATCCATAGCCGCTCACAGGTTTTCCTCGACATTTCCATCAACATGTGCAAAACAGTGGTGAGATTTTGCCCCTAGCTAAAAGAACTCCAGGCGTCTTGGGCCGATCAACACATAAAAGCGATGCCGCCCCTGTCAGATACAATTAGCAGAGTGAAATTTGATACACCTCCATCCATTTCAGCCCTGGCTAACTCTGCGCTAGTTTTGAGCTCTTCGCTCCAGGATCCTGCGCATTTCCTGCAATAACCACAGTCATGGTGAGTCGGAGATTGTCAGAACTGATTAAATGGTGCTGGAGTTGTTTTTGGTCTCAGGTGTAATTATACCCAACTGAAATTTCATGTGAAAGCGACAAGATACATGTACATGAATGGTGTGTGTGGACGCTCATCACTCAGCACTTATGACTGTGTGTGACTTAGCAATCGACTAATATCGATCTTAAGCTCAGGAAGTATCAACCAGATCATGACCAAGTGCCCTAAGGGTCCATGAGACCCATTCCTTGTTCCCCGACATACATATATATGTACATTTCATGGAAATTAGGGATCTACATATCATACATTCAATGGATCCTATCGATTGTGTATTTTGAAATCAAAGATTGGCATAAAAAATCATTTCAATCAACCAAACATCTTTCTCGAGGTGAAAAAATGTCTCTTTGGCATCTCCACCAATATAACCCACACAATCTCAGTACATGTACACAATCTATAATGACTAATTTTGAAATTGATTACTTTAACCGTCCACCTTTAACTTCATCTCTCTACTCTAAAAAATTATGATAAAGTTGAAACATTATCATAATTTTTACCAATAGTTAGCTTTGTCAATACCGAAACCTGAAGTACATGTATATGACTGAGAGTTAGGTTTTAGTCTTGATATTTCACAAAACGTAACACACATCCACTTTAATTAGTGTTTGTTCAAGTGACAAGTTGTTTTCAAAGCTCAAGGGTAATTCCTCCCACAGCAATTTTAGCAGAGTTCCTGATCCCGAGACAGAACGGGTCCCACCCAGACATCATAATGAACAGTCATTTGCTTTCCAAGTGATTAACTACAGGGAAGATACACCCAAAACAGCTACACGTACATGTACGAGTTCTGGCAAGGGAGCTAAACCAAACTGGAGCTTACCGGAGGCCAGGTAAAGGGGGGGGGGGAATTCATCGAGTCATTTGATTCACTAGCTGCAGATCTTATCAATCACTCGGCACACAACAGGAAGCTTTGTCTTAGCTATGACTAATCCATCCTTAGCGAGAGTGGGGAAACACGCATGGTATGTGCGCACGGTGGAGACATACCCAAGATGCTGTAAGAGATAAGCAATGCATTCACATTTCCACCATCAGACAAGGGTGGGATTGTTTTCATAGCAATTTATGCTCTCGGATCGGCCAATTGCCCAAAGAACTGGGCTTGCTTCTGTGCAACCACTAAGCAGAAATGCTTGCTAAGTTTGCGGGAATTCTTTTTTAGGGGGCACTAACAAAATGGTTGCAACCAGCTAGAAAATCATACATGAAATCAAACTCTGACTGGCAACCGGCAATCTGCACAGTTCAAAGCACAAGCCCAGGTGAATAACTTTGGTTGTCAGCTAAGCAATTGAATGTCCATAGCCCCAAAGGCTAGTTGGCAAAGGAAATTGCTAAGCGCACCTGCCTGCCTGTACAAACATCAACCACTCATCTCACCTCCCATGTCACCAGGATAGCCGTCTGATTGGTCACAGGGACATGAACGTTCTGTGGACTCAACGTAGGAGCTGCAGGGGAAAAAAAACAAAAACACAGTTGATTTGGGAAGCAGAACTAAATCACGTATGATACTCTCTCCTGCGTTTAATACTTTCATTCGCAATTAATCAACTTCACAAAAAAAGGAAGGAAAACTCTGAAAAATAATTCGGAGAAATCCAGCTGTCCAGGCAGGAACTGGAAAGTGAATCCACATGCTGACCAGCAGTGACCGGTCATCAGTCGACGTCATAACTCGGGGAGTCATGGACAAGACCTACATGAGGACTTTTCTCATTTTAAGTAAGGAGTTTGTAAAGTACTCTGTGAGGACCAAGACAGAGATTAATACATTGCTAATGGATTTTATTTTTCAAAATTTCCTTGTTCAAACTTTCATACACAGTAGCATTCAATGGCAGGGGTTCACTTTTGGCCTCTAAATATTCTAGCTAATGGCCAGAAAACTGGGCTGAAAAAATCAGCCAGTACGTGCCCATACGTGGCACACTTAAATCTCAGTACAACTTTAAACTATCTTGAGTTAATTTGAAATCGATGAGTTTACGACTGGTACCTCCTAGCACTGGTACCACCATCCACCCAACACAAGAGAAATAGACCAATTGCCCCCACTAAATCATATGACCTATAGTGGGTATTAACTACAAACAAGGCGTCCACCTAAAGCAAGGTGTTTCATAAGTATCATTTACCAAAAATAAAGAAGGTGGGCGCCACACTCAGACTGCTGATGTGCTAAGCACTATTATCATAACTTGACTGTACTGTTGGTAAACAACACTCAAAACACACGTTGCTATGGGGTCGATACCCACTAGAGGTCACATGATTTAGTGGGTACAATTGCTCTATTATGATATTTATAAACTACAAATATTAATACAAGCTGCGTATTGACTAAAGTGACCTCAGATATGTAGAAACTGTAAATGTTTATAGAGTTTGACAGGTTTTACAAACATTTTTGAAAAAGATTCCACTACAATTTGGCTCTGAAAAAGATCCTGTTTAGCTTTATTATGAACTGCATACTTTTATTTAAAAAGGTCCATTCCAGATGTTCGGAAAATAACCTGGAAATGTCAACAGAATATCTCACTCATGTTTCTGAAAGATGTCTGCAAACTTAACATTTTTTAAAAGGAGATTTAATATATGAACCCACACAAAAAGTTCATTTGTTAAACACTTTGGGATCAAATATATTCGGATAACAGAGTGCTGAAAAATTATGAATGGGAGCTCAATCAGATGGCACCTAAACTATGTGCTTTCAGTAATAGCCTGGATCACTCTAGTTTGTTAAAGTTTTGAGAAATCAAGAACAGGGTTTTCAACAACATACATGTACACATAATAGTAAAACACTGATTTGTCAGGCCTTATAACGCTTATAATAAGCTATGAGTTTTGTCATAAATGGCTTCATGTTGTGAGTATTGTATTTTCAACAAAGTAGCAACACGTACATGTATATACATGTAACTAGAAGTCCAAAGATTGAACATTTCGGGGTAGCGAATACTGAAAACCAAATCAACCCGGGGAAATTACACAGATGTCTGGATTCATTGACTGAATGGGGTAGTCGGTTAAATGTCTGAGGAACTCAATGACACGAGATATCAGATCAGATAATGACACTTATTTCCTCTGAACACGAAGTCAGTCAGAGCCCCATGAGGAAACATACAAGTGAGGGACGTGTCTCCTTTCAGTCTGTGGAGGTGCCTTTGACACTTCCACTGAGCTTGATATCGATGGTGTGCAAATCACAAGCAGGCTTGGCCAGTGACAGAATCTTTTAGGTCTGTTCCCGAGACGCAAGTCTCACTGGACAGTCTTCCATTCCTTTTCAGTAAGTGTGGGACATGTGACTAACCTGCTACTCTATTGGCCACTAGGAAGATTCGGACACTCTGAAAAAAGTGGGGCCCAGCAGGAAGTACTGTACAGCCCCTATGATTGGTCCACCATACTTTTTTGCTGATGCACTTTATTGACTTGTAGAGCTTAGAGGTTGATTCAAACTTGGCCAGATTCACAGATTCATCTGCTACGATACTACGAGTTGATATCAACTGCCATTGTGGGAAACAGCTGCAGCGCTTTAAGAATCCACACTTCATAGATTAAACATGCTAAGCTTTCGCGCTGTGTGAATACCTAGCAGAAAGTAGTATGGCTGCCAATATCATGCATATTTTGAAGACAGAAGGTGCATAAAAGGACCAAGAACAATGTTTTCCTCCATTCATGTAGAATTGTCAGTTTGTGATGGTGGAAGGTGTGGAGGTACTCTTGGCATTCATCACTTGGTACCAAACAGTTGATTAAATGCATTTCGCTTGGCTGGTAGTCATCTTAAGATCAGTTCACACTTGGTACAAAAGAGAACAGGAACGCAATTTGTGACATCAGATCACGTCTGCACTGCGAATGCATTGCAACTCTAGGAAAATTTTTCTACAAATATTTTATGACGTCACGTTTGCTTCAGTTGCCGGAAGTACGAACTGGCCTTCATTATCTGAAATAATGGGAATACCTCTAACACAAAGGTTTCGGGTGGGGGGAGGTCAAAGGGATTATTTGGCAAAAAAAAAAGTGACCCAGATTTGTTTCTGGCTGTACACTACTGGCGCTACTGCTTCAGAGGAGGCTCAATGCCTAGTTGTGGTATACTGGTTGAGTATGTTTTGCACTCCTTCAACTCACCATCGGCCTTTGTTCTGATAATGATGACATCACTGTTGGGGCTGTTGCCTTCTCTGTTGAATCCCAACACCTGCAGGGCATACTCCTGCCACTTAGCCAGCCCCGTCAGGCTCACAGAAAACATGGTGGCATTGACCGATTTCACCTGTGGTGCGGTGGAATCGCCCACTTCCTTGTAGGACACCCTGTAGCCTTGGATGGGCCCATTCTGATGCTCAGGGGGCACCGCCTGGTTGGAGGTTTGAAAATACAGTGTGTCACTGCATTACAAATTTAACAATACACCTTAGCCGTGCCATAAACAAAAAAATTGATCAATTTATTCTATGTTTACCAGTACCAAAATCAAAAGTTCTCGAGGTGCAGTAAGTTCCAAGTCAACATCAAGAAATTACCTGTAAGTCTAAAAATAACAATTTTGTATGATTTCAATGCTACAATAATACTGCATACTGCAATACTCTTAAACACATTTTTGCATATTTTAAACATTTTTTTTTATTAAACTGCAAGCAATCTGGGATATAAATCTCGGTTTTGCACACTACCCTACAATGGGGAAATAATTACTTGCCTTGCAAGCACATGGATAATCCACACTACCCTTACTCTTTCACAAGTGTACAGATCACTTTAATGTGTTTCATACACCTGTGAATCATTTCTTGTCTTTGTCTTGTCTTTTCTCATATTAAAACATTCCGCCTTGCATTTCCTGCAGACAGCTTTAATCCAATTAAGCCTGATGCAACGACGACTGCGAGGAGAATATTGGGCCAGTTCCGGTTAGTCTAACAATGATTACTTCCTCATGTGCCACCAGTCTACCCCCACCCCCAAGGGGCCTGTTCTAGGTGTGTACTGGGTAATCAACTCTTGAGTGGCAAGACTAATACTGTGTCAAGGGCACGTTTACGGAGCTGAAGAATGCTTCCACCAAATTGGAAACGTTCATCAGGAAACCTGATACGAACACTGCTTGTTCCACCAACTAATTTTTTGACTGAAAATAGAACAGTGTAGGTCAGCTAATTTGAGCCCTTTGCCTTCGGACCCAAATCATGCTCTTCAATGAGACTAGTGCCGATATCCCAGGGCAGATCTAGAACTCCTACAGGAGGGGGCTGCTTTTTTTTAATGAAACAGAACATCAGAACATTTTGGTTGGAAGAGGGAGAAGCTTGTGGGGCTGTAAGGGTGATTAGAAGAAGGGAAGGGGCTAGGGTGTGTGGTCTATCCTGGCTCACCAGCAAGTATTTCAGTTCTGAGTCATGAGAAGCACTTCTCGTTCTCATACTCATTCTTGAGTAAATGCTGCATTGTTGATTTTATGCTAAAAAATACCTCCTTCTATTAACCTATGTATAGTTACTTCTTATCACATCTTCATGCATCCAAAGCATATTATTTGGCATCAATATAATGCATGTGAATATACTCCACTCAGCTGCACTTAAACTACAGCACACCAATGCTGTGAGCCCCAAATAGCCACTGTCATATGTAAAAAGAATAAAACAAACACATTGTACATGGACATAAAATGTATGTATTCCAATGATCTATATCTGAGTTCTGAGGGGACAGCTTGTCCAGACAGGGAAAGGGTGTATTTAAAGCTTCAAACTTTAAACATTTCATTCAAAAATATCACCACAGAGAGAGGAAGCTACGGAAATTAACTGCAAGGGTGGAAATCATCAAATGTGAACAGCGCTGCCTGTGTTTAGACAAATGAGTCATCAAAAAAGGATAAAACCCCACCTTGATAATTAACAGCAGGCACAAAAAACACCCATTTGAAGCATACATGTACCTATAGGTCCTCTCAAACGACATCAATTCTTACAGACTGCCAAATGTATCAGCATTTTGGATGTCACATCATCACCAAGCCCAACAGCTGCACCATAATTTTGAAAGGCATGTGGATCAACAAACACAAGTATAGAACATTTGCACAATGCACATATGCACCCACTGGCACTGAAAACGCAGTTGTCATTTTCCTATAAAGATGGCTATCTCTTGTTTTAAAGCATTTTGTACTATTTAATTGTGTATCTCATTGGGTTTAATAATATCATTAAGATCTGCAATAAGCCTTGAAAAATCTTCTATTTAATCATTGCATAGCTCCAGCTTTTCGAAATCAGAGCATGCTGAAGGAACCACTCTGAGATGATGTCAAGTGAGGGTTCCATGCACAAGTGGAGACGAACAGAAACGCTGCACCAACAGGAGAATGCAAATGTTACTATACATGTACATGTATGTGCCTGGTGGCCATGTGAAGACCCTAAGGCTCTATACATTTTCATCATGTGAGCTCTGTTTATATTCTGGCCAGCAGGCAGCAAATGTGGAATGTCTACCAGAAGGGAGATATCACCGTAGCACTGTAGCGAAGCACCCTCCTTGTTATTCATGCCTGTAAAAGTTCACTCCATACAGGGACAAGACGTGCTGCTTTCACTTGATAACTGCCTGCGGGAACAGGCTTTAACATGTTTAAGCTCACTTGGCACAGGACGTACTAAGCACTCGCAAACAATTTCTGTTGGACTGTAAAGTCCCCGCACGTGCATCAGGCAACAAGTTGAAATGGTTTTCACTAGTCTCTCTTCTTTTCCTTTGAGAGGCCACTTCTGCACAGAGTGGATATTACTGTGGTCATCGACTGAGTAAAACTTCAACAATGAATTGCTAAGCTTCAGTGTAAGAGGAACAAAACTTCAATCCAAGCAAAATACCTACTGCCCTCTCTTAGCTTAGTGCAGGTTACCCTAAACAGAAGCTTACTCAGGGGTTTTCATTTGTTATTCCTGAGTCAAGTGTGTTGCAGTAATGCCAATGATGTGAGCTTCAACTACATCAGTGTGCACTGCTGTATAACAAAGTGAAAAAGTGAAGCAAGCTCTACATACTGATCTGCAATTATGACAAATACACACACAGCCAAATCCAAAGTTGTGTGTCTTCAACCTGCAAAACAATGTCATCCTCGCATGAATGTGACAAATGGAGGCCACGGTTCTGTGCCATAATTGAATTATGTTATAAGACTTCTTACACGTGAGTCAACCAAAGTAAAGTGCATTTTTTGCCTTTATCAGGAGGAAACTGTATTTATTCATTGGAATAGTTGCAATGATTCATCTTCAAATGTAGGGCACCGAAGTGTCACGCAGGTTTTAACAAAATGTTTCTGTATTAGATGTACTTATGCACGTGGATCCTGAGTTTGAGACAAGGCCTCTCGATGGTACTCCACCATATAAAGGTGGATTACAGGACAAGACTTGGAGGACTGTAGGTGTCAACTATAGATGGAGGATCATAGGTATTGACTGATTTATGTTGCTTTTGTTGTTTTTTAAATCACTACCTCACCTCAGATTTCAAAAGCAGTTAAAAATATAGGCGTGACCTTTGAATTTAAGTCTGTTATTCAACCATGGCAACAGAGTTTATCTCATCACTGTCCTCATGGCAACCACTGAATCCAAACAGACACAGGTCATCACCAGTCAGGTCTATCACTTTGTACCAAATGTGGAAATCCTACCAGCATCAAAATCACTGGCGGAAGCTGCTCCTTTTGATATTTAATTGAGTTACAACAGACGACTTCTTGCCTACAAGTTGTCAAGATAATGTCATATTATATCTTTGCCCAAAGGGCACATAACTTGACATTTCTGTAACCTTAAAATTAATAGGATTAAATCTTTAAGACGAATCACACATTAGTTTTAATTGGTTCTTACTTTATCATCTTCCCCCTCAACAAATAACACAAAATGTGCCTCAATTTCACCCTTTAAAATAGCAATCAAAATGTCTAAATAAGAAAAAATTAAAGAGAGAAGAAATGTATGTCTTGATGTCTGGGAATTATAAATAAACTGAATTACAAGTCATCAAAGTTCAGATAAATTTCTTGATCAAAATGGGTCATGATTACGGTGAATAACTAACTTCATAATTTCTCTTTCGTTGGTTTCTGCTTGGAGGTTGGAGGAGTACACATGCATACTAGTGAACCTCTGAGTTCCAGCTGTGTTACGGTCCAGACGGTGAAGCAGAGACCAGACTGAGACACCAGGAAGTTGAGGACCAGACAAGCAATCAGAACACTCAAAAAAATTGGTCTAGACCCCAGTTTTGGTGAGGACTGAAACACAGACAGACTACTGGTGGTAATTTCTGACAGGAAATATGTCAATAATTATAGTTGGTATTACATGCCGAGACAGAGGAAATCCAAAAGCCAAACAGTACTGATGGGCCAAGACTTAGGGCAAACCCATGACCAAGACCTTCAAAACACCAAAAGGAATCGAGATTCTTTGAAAAACAGTCTGCAATTGTTAATTGCGGTATCCGTTGCTGTGTTGAATTCGATTGGCTAACAGACCCTAAAAGCTTAGTGGTTGAGAAGCTAATACTTCAGAACTTGAACACAGAAAGTCATGGGTTTGAGTCCCATTCAAGTGAGTTTGTGGGTTTTGCTTGTCCAGAGTTGATAACCTTAACATGGTCACCTCATTAGTCAGTCCTTGTACTTATTTACTGTACCTCATACATATTCATGATATCCAAATTCTCACGGTTCTATTCAACATCCAGTGACAGTCACTATTTTGCTGCGTACTCAATGCACATACGAAGGTTCAGTAGTAGACTGTCATTTGGCATATCTGGGGAGTTAACTATGCATGCGCTTCACCTACATGTTAAACCGTGGGTTTTTTGCTCAATGTCATTTGCATGAAATATGGTTAAATAATAATAATTGGAAATTGACAAACCGTTTTTCTTGGCTGTACTTCAGGACCTAGTTGGTCAACTTCCACTACCTCGGTAAATATAAACTGTCTATCCTCAAAACTATACTATACACCGGTAAAGGACAAAGTCTGACCCTAAAATATGTCTGCATGTTGGCTTGACAGCATTTAATAATCTCCAGGAGTGAACTTACCGACCATGACACAATAAGTGATGTAGATGAAGATGCTGTTACCATGACGTTAACAGGAGCATTGCTTGGGGCTGCAAAAAAAGACACATTTATACTGAGTTGAGTTGTTTTTTCTTGTATAGATACAATTAGGTTCGATATCTACATTTTTAACGTGGAAATAACGCAAATTCAGCCAGGTTCCAGATTTTCCTGGTGGCTCACTGAAAAATTTTATTTGTGAATACTTTCCAACTTCACTTGTTTGATCTAAAAAATTTCAAATTTAAATCTTTTCTGCAATTTCAAGTCTGGGCTGAAGCAACAGTGCAGCTTGTTCCTGTGAACAGAGCCAGTCTCATTTTGAAATAGGTCACAGAGTCAGAAATTCAGATTGAAACTGCTACAGTGTTTAATAGAGTGGTGGAATCTTGACATCTCCTCATTCTGCAATCCTGTTTAGTTCTGCTTGACACACTCAGAAACTCCTTATCACTGCATGCATCTGATAACGCACACTTCAGTGCTTTATTTCACAGTGATAGACCGGTCCGCGAAGATCAACTGCACAGTGGTCTGCTCAATCACAGGCAGAATTTAAGCCTAACAAGTGAGCTCAAAAGTCTGATATGCATGCGCGTGCACATAATCTACAAACCTGGAACTTACAGAATGGCATCGGAGAGGAGTACATTATGTCAACCGCTGATGTATTCGGTGGGGGAGGATTACTGGATCGGTCCAGTGTACAAATTCCTTGACCCAATTTCTTACCACTTGGTGATGTAGTTTGTTCCACATATTCTGTGTAGTCGCCAAACTGCTGTTGTCCATTGTATGATGTTGCAGCTCTCACGCGGAACTGGTAGGATGTGACCGGCTTGAGATTTCCAATGACTGCTTCAATTGTGTACTGGTTGTCACCAGGAATATGTACAGTGGAATAGACTGAAAACAAAAACAGGGCAGCGACGACCACCAACTTCACAATCCCATAAGCAAGCAAGCAAATGATAAGCTAGAAAAAAGACGACATTCTTTTGGTTTTGGGGGTTAATAATGGCATAGATACCATGTAAAATATAGGAATCAACTCTTCAGAGGAAACATACTGCAAATATAAAATTAGTGTTTTATCTTATCCTGCCCAACCCAAAGAAATCTGTGAAGTTTGCCCAAATCCCATCTTATCCTGCCCAAAGAAATCTGTAAAATTTGCCCAAATCCCAACAGTTGGCTTTACTTGATTTTAATTAGTTCAGCACTAGATACATTTGTAATTGTAATTTGTAAGTGTTACCTTGATGGTATCAGTTGTTTGTTTGTCTTTTTTTCTGAGCATAACATAAAAAACAAGTAGGTCCTACAGCCTCTGTATGTGACCCAATTTGAAACAGTGAGACCTATTTCACCAGAGCCACTTTTTGAGTTGAAGGGATTTGGAAGAATCTTGCAGAGAGTATATCAGTAAAAAATCCTGAACATTTCTCGCCTATCTTTCACAAATGCAATCTCAACAGGATGCCAAACAAGGTGAGACACCAAACCAGACACATTTTTAATTTGCTCTTCCTAACACAAACTGGAAGTATCGAAGTATTGAGAATATAGCCTTCAGATTCATGTTGTGAGGTGTGGTTAAAAAAATGTATCTGCTAGTACGACACTTCACATTTTGACAGCAGTTGGAGGCACCCCCCCAAAAAATCTGGCTATTAACATCTTTCTACTCAACACCTTCAGCCTACCATTAGTACTTGTCTCCTTGTATTCTACAGTGTAGGTGTCAATGGGTCCACTTTTCTGCGCTGGTATCTCCCACTGCAGGGTGACTGCTGTGGCATTGAAAGACAACACTGCCAAGCTCCTGGGAGCAGACGGCCCTTTGGTTAAGAGGGAAATGTACAATCATGGGATTAATGAGAGGAAATATTCCATTAATATGTGCTCAATGATGTCATCTGAACAAGGTAACATTTGAATGGCGTTTGGGGCCTGTGTCTCACTTTGCAGTGTAGGACTGCACAGTGTAGACATGACAGACTATGATTCCGTATAAATGGGTAGGTGTTAAAAGCTGCCAGCTGCCAGCCTCAGGCTTTGCCCTTGTGCAGGGCACTTTATACCATTTTTTCATACTCTTTTGTATTTCCCTTTGATAAGTTTTACTGAATTTGTGATACCGTATTCATTCTCAATATCACCTTTTTCCTGAGGCAAAGTTGAAACTCAGAAGCCACAGACAACTCCCTTCCACATATACAGTAGTTCATCATTCCAGTCTGGATTCATACACACTCTCACACCCCTAGTCTTCTTGTTGATCTAAAAATGTAACCTATGGCTTTCCCTAGACAAAGGCACATCCCCTTAAATGCAAGCTCTTGTTGCCCCAGCATGTCTTAGCCTTCTCATTCTTAGAGCATTCATGAATGGCTAGCCACATCCAAAGCACGAACTAATGTGGTTTTCTCAAAGCTACGCAGGCTTTGGCTTCATCTCTGGCCTATTCTGAGCGTCCTTACGATATTTGGTTCAATTGCAAAGCCTTCCATCAATGGCTTCATCCTCTGACAGTCTGACATTCGTGGATAAAAGCATGTACTCATGAGGCATGAAATCTCAAAATTTTGGGACCCCATGACTTGACTCGGGCCCACTTTTAAAAAAATGCCATAATATGGGTGCATACATGCATGTGGACAATGTTTCATCAACTCTGAGCTTTTGGAAATTAAGTGCAAAGAATTTCACTGTAAATTCAGAACTGCTTCAAGACCAGGCAGCACTGGAAAAAATGAAACTGGCTACCTACCAGTGACGGAAGGTGTTGAGGCCACAGCCACGTTACTCGGAGGGGAAGTCCCCACAACGTTCTTGGCAAAGACTCTGAAGTGGTAGGTCTGACTCTCAGCCAGGCCAAAGACAGTGTGTGACTGGGGGGTTGCCAGGGAACTGGTGACAGCTGGAATGTTGTCCAGGAACGTAACCCATGTTGGGGCAACACTGAAATCACATATATATCAGAAATTCAGGTTCTCTTCGGTATATCATCCTTAATGTGATTCTACCACCACAAATTTAATGTCATGTACATGTATATTACAGCCTGTCCTTAACACATCCCAACAAAATGTTTGTTTTTGATTCCATTTTTACAAAATCAGAACTTTCTCTGTGCTTCTTATTGGTTTATTGTGGCCCAAGACAGGCTTGCAACTTGGACATTGACGAAAAAGACTTCACACTTTCGCTGATAAAGTAATTGTTCACATCACAGTCTATAAACCTAGCATGCCTGGCCATCTACTATTCTAGTAAGTCCTGATGAAGATCTCCGGATTGAAACGCTGACTCCATCTTATGTTCTACAAGTTGTGTTAAACTAGCTCAAAAAAAAAACACCATAACATAGGGGACTCTTTTTCTTGGAAGCACAAGAGAATGATCACAGAGTGTAGAATTTCTTCCATTTTAAATTACAACATACATGTCACCAATACATCATCATGACAAGAGTGCAATAGGTCTCTGGTCTTTGTGCACCCCACATAGACTGGCATGGCAGGTCAGCAATGAAACTTGAAAGCATTATGAAAGAAACAAATGTTTGTTGTTTTTTATGCAACATGTGAATAAATCTCCACTTTCTGATTGGTGGGTCATCAGTCCTGTGTCACTGAAATATTTATCCTAATGCATAGCACAGCAGCACCATGAACATTCGAATCCACAGTGCATCAGAGTGGGTTCAGAGATTTTCTGAACTAGTGGACAATGTTGGGATTTACAGGCCTCGAATTTCTTTTTTTTTTAGGGCACTGCCATTTTGCCAAACGTGACGGCATTAATGTCATCAGCGTACCACAGTTATGGGCATTAACGATTTTTTTTTTTATATTGCATGAAAATCAATATTCATGTAATTCATTCAGGCCTAAGAAAAAGTAAGATATGTATTACACCTGAACAAGTCCCTGATTAGTGCCGAATTAGCAGGCGAGTGTTGAATGGCTTTGGCCTGTTTTGACTGCAGCCGTTCTTTCCTGGGCATTTTGCCTACCACCAAAACTGGCCAGGCCAGTGATTTTGCACACAACAACGTACGTGAGAATCAGGGTAGTCCCGATTAACCGATGTCGTGAATGTACAGTTCGGATCACGCACGGCGCGTGGCACTAAACTGCAAATACTACATTGCGTTGTTAGTTAAAATACTACCACAACCGTACAATTGTCCAGTGTGCATGAAGAACGTGGAGCTCTCAATATACCGTGAATGTGTACACGTTGATGAGCACTAGACATTATTGCATGGTACATTAAAATGCTTGGCTTGGGCATGCGCTGTTATGTTAAGTCTTTGAATAGGCAGGCAGGTGTTGCCTGTGCCGCGCTTACGATTGTGCAGTGTACATGGAGTGGGCCGGGCCACCGATGTGCAGCAGGCTAAGTGACCATGTACAATATCTCCATATACACACAGTGCACGCATGCCCTGCATATATGCATGCATCATAATGCCATGCATTTGGATGGCACGGCGCGGTGTTCCGGTCGAATGTGAGCAATCAAGGAATGATGTGCATGCCGCTTTCCGTGTACCTCACTGAAAATGGGAGCAGTCGATATGCACGTGTAAGGCACCAAGGCCAAGAGATAAAAAGGGCACTGCCATCTTGGAGTCACCAAGGTCAAATGGGAGGGCCCCGACCGCCATGGCTGTCGGGAAATTCGGGGCCCACGTTTTTTCAGTATTTATTCCTATGATGCAGGGATTTTTTCCAGGACTTATTCAGACACTGCACAAGATAATGTGTGCCACATTTGACCAATGCAAAGAATAATTTCATTTGGTGAATGATGACATTCTATCCCACTCTCAAACTTATTTTTCACTACATTCATTTACTGTCATCGTTTGTACCAAAGCTAAGAGAAGTACCGTACCTCAGTTTGTATTGCAGCTGGTAGTGCATGATGTCGGTGGCATCCCCAGTGCCTGTCCAGGTCACCATGACAGAATCTACAGATAGGGCCACTGCGGTCAGAATAACAGGTGCACTAGGGATCCCTAAAGTAACACAAGAATATCAGTGGAACATGAAGAATGACAGTCTGTGTTTTGGCAAAGAATTATCCTAAAATATTAAAGGGCAAGTCATTTAATACATCAACATTTCCAAACATTCATTTGCAAGAACAACCATCCAAGACATACACACTTGTATGCATAGATAAACAGTTTGTTCCTGACTCATTTCCCAAATCACCATTTTCTCAAATTTTTCATGGAGACTTAGCACATTTTGCTGCCTTAAACAAAAATGAGCACAGCGTGAAAGAATGACCTTCTGTACATCTCTGTACATTCTTCCAAGATATGGCTCTACATGTACTTTAATAAAAGGAAATTGTGGGATCTGTGCAACTCAAAAAACTCATCCTCAACTTGAACTCAACTCAAATAAAGGCATAGAAACTATGCATTACCGTGACCTTCATGTTAAAGCACAGCAACTACTTATTGTCAATGAAGAATGCCTGCTATGCCTAGTTGCTATGAGTTCCTGTAAGCACATTAAAAATCTCCATTTCAGCAAAGACTTCTTCAGTGAATTAAAGCAACATGTACATTATATTATCTTCAGCCCGAAACACTCCATGCTGACATTAAAGAATGCACGGTGAAAGAATGCTGAAAAAACATTTCCCACACTTTGGACACTTTGTAGGAGAGATTTACAGTGCCACAGAATGTACATCCAAGCAACTGCTTTTTTCTGGTGGGACTTGAACCCACAACCTCCTGCTTATTAGTGCAGATGTACTTTTTTTCGCAAGCTCTCCGACAAGCATATATACAGTGTTTATAAATATACACATTGGGTAAGGGCACAATCCGTACTTTAATATCTCCCCGACAAAAAGTACATCTTGAAATAGTTTACAGTACCTGCTGCTATATCTGACTCGGACCGGCCAGCTGACCCCAGCAAGCTCGGTGGTCAAGTAGTTAAGACATCTGCTCTAGCAGGCAGGAGGTCGTGGGTTCGAGTCCCACCTGAGTAAGCTTGTAAATTTTTTGCAAGCTCTCAGACAGACATCGAGTATGCAGTGTTTTTAAATGTAAACGTCAGGTAAGGGCAAAACCCGTAATTAAATTAAGCAACTGCTTCCAATTATCATTCCTCCTTGGATTTGACCCCAGCTGTCACCACCTTTTATGAAGCCCCACTCTCGTAGGTCAGGTCACACGTAACCTAAAACTGCTTGTCTGCTGACTGGAATCCATTTCAGAGTTATAAAATATGCTGTCAACTCCGACTCAAAAATTAATACCAGTGCTGAACACCAACATCACATGTAACATCATCGTGAGCCGTTTTGCCAAGCACACACCGACCCCTCATACGATCAGATAATGCCAGTGAATTCTTTTAAACAAATCAAGAGCAGGCATGAGAGGTCAGTAACACAGCTCTATTTCCCGTGTCCAGGTGTCCCAAATTGAAGACTTAAACAAAAGCAGGTGACTTTGTACGTCATTGGCAACACCAAAGATAAAGGAAAGGTACACAGATCTCTGCCAGTAAATGATCACCATACGCTCCAGACATAAGATATCTCCCTTTATCTTTGAAACTTCCTCTTAAAGGGCATACTGTAAACTCAGTACATTCAGGTATCAAAGAAATCTTACAAAGGTGCAGAAGAAGAGCATGTTGCTGTGCAACTATAGACTAATCCCATGGCAAAGAATTAGAAGCCATTACTGCAATGGTGGACACTTTCATGCAGCTCACATAAATTTGCATGTAAAATTTCTCCTTGACTGACAGCATGTTACACTACTTGCCAAAATGCACGCCAGCCTCAAGTTTAAGAATGCATATGAGCTATGTGCCCGAATATTGTGATGCCTCAATTAATGAAATCTCCTCACTCTGGTACATGTTGATGGGACATTCATGTGTGCTTCGGAGTCATCATGCATTCATTACATTCAGTAACAGCAACTGTTGATGATACCAGACACATTTGCTGTTTAACTGCTTTGAGCCGCAGGACATCTTGAACATTTCTATCTGTCTGTGCACAGAGGCAAGGGGAATGGGTTACAGCATTGAAGTGTGCCCTCAAACACTTCTGACTGATGTCTAAACGAGTCAGTCCCTCATTCATTTTGCACATACGCATTATGCTCACAGAGTCTGTCAAAGTGGACCGTAAATTGAACCTGGTCTGCTGTGATAGCAAATTTCGCTCCGTACGGGTGGGCCGGAATGTTGAAAAATGTGCGGTTGTAGTTAGAAATATTCTATGAATGAATATAGACCAAACGACTCCTACAAATCAGTACTTGAGGCACCCTGGCAGTACATCATGTTGGCAGCATTTTTTGCCTTTTAGTGGTCAAAATTGTCCAACAGAAATAATGACACCTACAAGTGGTTGAAAGCCAGAAAGTTGAGACTGTTTTTTTTTCTGCCTCAGAGGTGCGCTACATTAAACTGTCTCAAAGAGAATGACGCGAAGACAAACACTGCCAGAAAAGAGGAACAATCTACTGCCACTCTCAACAGAAAGTAGAAATTAAGCTGCATCAGAAATACCTGGCTTAGCAGCTGGCAACAATATGCGGGGGGGACACCCCCTCCCCAGTGGGAAGCTGGCCCCCCATCAGTAAAAAGCATAAGCATGAAAAATATATTTTGTTCCTGTAATGTGCCCTCCCCAGCTGATACTGTGGCCCCCTTAATACCTGAAGCTGGCAACAGTGCTGACAATATGTGAACACAAAAAGCAGATTTAACTTGCTGCAGATGCATGTGTTACAGCCAGTCATAAAAACGCAACCCAACTTAGAAACTTATAGCAAGTTATTTTTTTCATCTGAGACAGTGATTCTGGGCTTCCTCAAATCACACTCAGCAGGTAAGGCACACCATGAAAAATCTTCTTCTGTGAGAAAGCCTTGCCTCTGAAGAGCCTGCTGTGAAAGAATGAGTCTCAAAAACAGGAAAGGTTTCCAATAGCAACAACATATACATGTACCACTCAAAACACTGTGACTTTTTCCCACACATCCACCTCTTCTCTGAGCCAATACTTTAGACACAGAAGCCAGTTTTCCTTAATTAATAGACTATATCAATGGGAGACCCAATTCATGCAATTTCATCATGTATTCCTGAATGTATTATATACATTGGAAACCCTTTGGTATCAGGTGATTTTGGGGGGTCGGAATGAAATTGTAGAATAAAGTCTCATTCTTAAAATTTTAACGTTTTCAAATCGATACCCTACATTGGAAAATCTGACTGAAATTGGATCCCCCGCAAATATGGTCTGTTACACCATGCAAAGTTTTAAATAACAAAGCATGAAATAAGATTTGAATCACACCCATTCATAACCTGTATTTTTTCAGTTTACAGAAGGTCAAATTTCAAATCCAGGCATTTCACAGGGCTGTCTGCAATACACCTGTGGCCATGCACAGACAGCAGACAAATGTTAGGCCCCACAGGGCCCTGTAGCCTATGCAGCCACACATCTTCCATTTCAGCATGACCTTTTCTTTCATCAGCTTCCAACCCATCGGCCCATCTGTGTCAAAAACCATTACAGACACCAAACTTGAGCAAACGTTTTGGTGCTCTACTGGAGTTTTCACTAAAAAAAGGAAATACCTCCCTCCTCAACATAACCGCTCCTTCCCCCACAAAAACTTCCCAAGAAGAAACCTGAGAGACATTAACAGACAGCAGTGGGATAAGGGGAAAACCACAAATGAAAGATTTGTGCCCAATGAGACCAGTCGCGTGTCAAGATTGGATGGGGGCAAGTCAGTTTTGACAGGAACGGGGGAAATGTTTACAAAGATGGACGGAAGAACCGTTTTGCCATCTTGGACCTTTCAACATTTCAATTGGAAAACAATTTAAACACATTGGAAGCAGATGGAAGTCAACTTAATGCTTTATCAATGCAGCCATATCCATGGTTGTGAACTGTCGCATGCAGTCTCACCACACTGTACATGTGTGGCAAATATTGGATGAGTTGATCTCTGTCTTGCAAAATTCCACAGAAAATCCTCGATGGAGACCAATGGTACAAGAAAATGTGATTACATTGAAAACCAATATTCAAGACACCCACAAATTTATTGTGGTATTTTCAATGCATTTTAATTTTTGGAAATCGTCTTTTTCCTGTTTGTGTAGATCCAACAGAATTCATGTAAAGGTAGCGTTGTGGTCCAATGTCTATGCTGTAGTAATTTAAACCCCATCGCAGTTCAGAATTCTTTGGCAATACATTTTGCCACAATTTTTCTTTAATCAAAGACGTTAAAGTGATTATGAACATGCTCTTCTCACATGTCTCAGGGCGTGATACAGATTTGCATGTATACATGTTGCCAACAAGACGTGAACATTAGCAAAGTTCACAAAGTAAAGATGCTGACAACCTTTTTTAGTCAGAAGAGATATTGGACATTACTGTAACCCATGTTCAAGGATACCTGAAACGGGCAATAAAAGTCAAAATTTATGACTTTGATTAATACTACCATATGTCGCGTCATTCATTTCACCATTACTTATCAGCATCCTGAAACCCTGTCACAGAATGCAAGAAGACGTGGCCAGCAACAGTTGCGGGCTGAGGGAGGGGTTAAAAACAGCTGCAATATCGAAGTCCTGCAGCCTGCTGTACCAGCAATGGAAACCATGTGTATGGCTTTATTTCAGAACCTAAAAGTTCTTGGGATGGACCCTAGAGACAAGTATGCCAGGAGGATGCCCTACCTTGCCAACGCTTTTCTCTCCCCCTTTTCCCCAGGTGAGTAATGTGCTCACATTGCACCTTACACCAGAAGGGAGGCTACACCCAACATCGCTCCCCTGGGTCCCACAAAATACTTCAACTGACCCTTCAAACAGAACATGATCTTGCCCTTTGTTTCGGAGAACTGAGACTGAGATTACTGAGACCTGACGCTGACCATGTCATAATATAACTGGGTTTTGCAATGTAAAGTTGTAAACCTTTCTACGCATAAAACATGCCATTTTTCCATTCCATGACACACCCAACGATGTATTTGTGGTGCAAGGAAATCACACTTGATGCACCTCCATCATCTGACCATAAAACCACTAAGATGTACATGTTTAGGGGGCTGGCAAGGTGCATCTTACAACTGATAGGTGCATGCTGATGATGAGATGAGTACACGTATAAATGGACAGAACTATTGGGTTCCAACATGAATTGATGGAGCAAAGGCTGCATTTTTCAACTGAATGACTAATTGAAAGAAGGGCCCAACTCCAACAAAACCTTTCTTGAGTTCAAAAGAAAAACTGAATATTTTTTGAAGGAGTTGCAAAGGAAATCCTTTAACTCTCCTAGGCCAAACTGGTGGAGTTGGGTCTTTCGTTTAGTGAGGTGTTCAATTTGTTCAATCAAACTTAACTGGGGAAAGGTCAGATGTAAATAATTACTCCCAAAAGAGGAAAGTGCTAATCTTTCCCTACTGGGAAGGAGGAGGGGAGTTTCACACTCAGGAAAAGTGGATCAGCGCAGGCACAGGGGTCACACTGCCTGCCGAGCCTTACTGACTTGGTGGCGCAATGACTGAAGAGCTGCCCCTCATGACTGGAAGCAAGCCACCAGAAACTCGGCAAAGCTTGCATGATAAAGACACCAGATGAACAGTGAACACTTCCCTGAAGGAAACCTTGGATACAAAGGGCCCAAGGGTAATTTACCAAGACTCTCCCACTGACAAAGTTGCAGACCCGCCCAGGCAGGGCCAAGCAGGTATTCTCAACCTTGAATGACTGTGAGCAAGATCCAGTAAGGAACATGACTTACCAAGCACTGAGACACGAAAAGTCTCCCTTGTGTGTCCAACATCGTTAGAAGCTACACAACTGTAATCACCTGACAGTCAGGAGAAAAAGGAAAAACACTTTATTTTGTAACATCTCAAAAAACGAATGCCTCCAACCAACACCATTTGTTCAATTTAATGACAGCGTAAATATCAATGCGAAAATAATTGGTGAATGACAAGAAACAATTCTGGTGTCAATGTTTTCCTTGATATTAACAATATTTGCAATAATGCTTTATTTTCTTCTTTCTGGCAAAAATCTTAGTTAGTGACAAATATCATCATGGACTGCAATATAATCCACTGATACTTCTAAGACCAAGCTGACATAAGTTTCAGCAAACTTGTTTCTCTTAACTTCATTAACCTATATAATGGAACGTTCTTTAACATTTGCTTTATTTATAGACCACCAAGACTTCACAAACGCTGCCAGCCTGACAAATACACTTCGAACTCCCTCAGGATTTACTCTTAGGCTGCCAACACATTGAGATTGAAACCCACTCCATGTTCAGGAAACTGCAGAGGTGGGACCACCCATGCAACATGACTTCAATCAGGCTAATAACAGCATGCATCGCTTCCCTCCATCTCTCCCATCTCTAAAAATAACCCACTTCGCAGAAATTCACAACAGCACACAAGTTGGCTGGAAACAAGACCCAACTGCTGAACAAACTTGTAGTTCAATGTTGAGCATTACCGGAGGGGAATCATGGTGTGTTGTGCCAATGCCCCAGAGAACTGGGAATAAAAACAGCACAAAGCTCCCTTTTTCCCTGGACGTGAAGTTGGCAAGGTCTGAACTGCTGAGTTAAAGCAGGTACTCTGCTTTCAATTTGTAGAATGCTTGAAAAGGGCAAATCACTGATGATTGTCTGAAACTAAACTTAGTTTAAAGACACCAACAAATGAAAAAAATCCAGGTGAAATTGATCCATCTTATTTGTTCTAATTTTGATGAAAAATAAAAAAAAAACACATCAAGTCAAACTATAAATTCCAATTTAAAAAGTGTAACATGATGTTTGAAATGAAACTGGAGGGGCTATAACCCCCATGTTGTGTCCAATTTACATGTGTATATCGTTTAATTTCCTAAGTGCTTGTGAGCTTCTTCATGTACAATCTGGATATACATTTTATATACATGTAGCACAGGATTTGAGATTATTTCTTTCTTGACAATCTGCCCTGAGCTGAAGTGCACCCTCACTGGCGAAAGAAAGACAGATGGTACTAAGTTTTCCAACCAGGTTCTTGGACCCATTCGGCATGCACACGAAGACCACACGTTCCAGACTAAATTTGTTGCCCATACTCAGTGTGCTCTGTGTCACATGTACATAAACTTGTGTGCCTATGCAGTGAGTGCATACCAAAAGACGGCCAATTTCACTTCAAAACACGCCCTTGTTTGCTCCTGCTCAGAGGAGATAGATCATCATGCCACACTTAAATCCATAGTATACTCTCACAGGCCCAAATGGCCATAAAAACATTGATGCAAACTGAGTTGCAATTTGGTATAATGTACAAGTTTCAGCTGACCAGTTTCAGCTGCACAGCGACAAGCTAGACTAGAAGCTGACCTCATTTTCATGAGGATAGCCTACCGGTCAATATCCTTAAAGACTCCATAAACTTCATTGGTTATTAATTTTATGTTATGGGCCAAAGGTAACTGTGGCCACATGGTTTGTTCCTCTCTGGTTTTACAACTAACCATTTTTAAATGTTTTTTAAAAAGCCCTGCGGGGCTTTTTATCATTAACAGAGAAAGCTACTCTTTAAAGTTAATTTAAAGTTTTAATTTTAAGTTAATCTTTTGACACAATTTCTTTTGCACAAAGTGGTTAAAACCTTTTAACCTTTTTGGTTTTAACTCAATTTTAACCATGTGCCATTTTCACCTCATAACTGATCCTTGTCAACACAGCGGTCCCACATCACTCAGTCAACAAAAAATGTTCACATCATGGAAAAGCAGACATAATTCATCATCCTGGCTATCACGATATGATGATCTGAATCCCATGCAACTGCTGTCAACAGCAGATGTGTCATATCTGAATGAGTAATCCGCAAGCACCATCCATTTGTATTCCCAGTGTAAAAGGACCGAGTATAAATATATGTACTACTTTTTGTGACCCACAACATGGGACCTTAAAGAGCAGGAAAATACCTAATGCTATTCGACAGCAACATATAACATCTTATAACACAGCCGCGGGGCTTTTAATAAATAACAGAGTAAGCTACGCAGAAACAGCAATTGACAAAGTTAATCTTTTGAGACAATTTCCTTTGCACACAATTATACTGGTTGGCCAACTTCAACAGCCAGGATTTGCCAAGATTTACTGATGCGGGCATGCTGTAACGATGAGTCAAAGGTTTTGTGATGCTATCTTCAAAACCCATTTATTCGGTGAAAATGTTAGTATTTTGAGGAAATGGCTTTTTAAAAAGATGCTCCTGTATTAAAGCCATTTCAGCATTCATTTCTCACACCTTTGCAACTATCTGTGCAAGCTTAGACTGTTGAAAGTGAAACATGTTCTCAAGAGAGATCCAGGCCAAATTTCATGGAGCAGAAAAGACTTTAGGGTAAACAAACTGAAGAAAAATGAAAGCAAAAACAGAAGTGATGTGCCAGTCAAAAACAAATAAATATCAATAAACACTGGCTGGTAACCTGCGTAAGCAATATATTTCTGAGCTCAGCAGCTCCACAAACTTTGCCCCAGTCTCAGATTTTGAGTGATAAAAACTTTACATATTAGATGCGCCAAGTAGCATACAATTTTCCTCTGTAAAGTGCATTACATTTGTCCGTAGGATTCAGAATACTTTTCCAAACAGCTCCTTGGTACTTGAGATATAAGGAGAACAAACTTTAATATGCAGCAAAGAATGATCTTAGTTTGCTCTTCTATACCTTGATCATCTTTAGAAACTAAGGCAATCATAAGGGCATTCGGAGGGGTGATGGTGACTCTGTCGGATGAAATGATGACATCCTGCCCCTTCAGCCAAGTTATGGTAGGCTCAGGGAAGGCACTGGTGATGCACTGGACAGTTAAGGATGTACCCACATTGATGGTTAAGTCACTGATGGGTGTGATGTCTGGAGCAACTGCAAGATGGTGGAGAGAAGACACGTTTAATGCACTACATGAAGAACTGTCTGAACTTACAATTTTGTAGTTGAGACTATTGAGCCATTTTACACACACTAAAGATGAAGTGCTGTAGCCATGTCAGTCACCAGTATTAAACTGATGCAAGTTTTTTTAAAATTATTAAACAATTAATACTCAGCAAAGAAATCTTCTGAGAAATTTTGTTTGCACTCCCTTGGAAAGGAGTGGGACCCAAAAGTGTGTTCACTGTACACTTAGTGGAAATGACGAGAAAAAATGGATGGTCCTTGAGCATGTGGGTGCTTTCAGCCAGTCCAATTAATGTAGAGTAAGTGGGTTTTAGAGAGAGATGAAGTACCTCTGACTTGTAGGTATGCCTCGGAGAGGACCTGCCCTCGCCTGTTCTCGGCCCGGCAGGTGATCTTTCCCGCGGTCACCTCACTGGCCGAGACGATGGTCAGCACTTGGCCCTGGTTGGAGATGCTGCCCCAGCTGGGCACAGGACCATTGTTGAAGAACCAGACCAGGTCTGGCCGCGGCTCACCAGCTGCCTGGCAGGTGAAGTAGACCAGGGCCTCTTGGTACACAGTCTGGTTGAGTAACGGGGTGGTGATGACGGGTGGAGCTGTGAAGGATTACCAATGAAAATGAAATAGGATTACAATACCGTATCAATACCTATTCGTGATCAAAAGCTAAATTCTCACTAGTCTCTTCACAACCGTGCACCAGTCACTGATTATGCTGCATACCAGGTGTGCACCTGAGGATCTACTCGCAAATCCAATACACAAGTGTAGTGAACTGTTTCTGAGAACATGCATAATGGGTGCATTTTATGACACTATATTTGAACCGTCACCCAGGTATACCAGCGCACATACATGTACATGTATCACCTTAGATACCCATGAAAAGATGACGGCACATGTACAAAGTAGAGTAGCGTTTTAAATGTCTGAAATTGTCATGGCAACTGACATGTACGACGTAAACACATATGACATAGTTCATTTCAGGTAGTTCATCACAGTAACTGGTTTATCAACTTCCAACATCTCAGGAAACTAAAACAATTCTTCAAGCTCAAACCATGTTAAACTTGTAAACTACAATATAAATACATGAACTATCCATTTGGGTGTAAACTTTGAGCAAATTTCAGACATACAGGTAGTGGGAAAATACCTATTGCTGTCTCTACCTTTATATCACGTCCCTTCCCTCACCCTGTGTCATTCCTACATTATGCAAAGTGGCCAAACAACGGTCCAATATATAGGAGTTGCGGCACTTAAGGGCAGCATTTTCTGGGAGGGTTCTTCAATAAGCTTTGTTTTACATATGTGGTTTCAAATAATGCCATGTTTTTCTCCTGTCCAACATTTGGGGATGAAACTGAGATTGCAGGAATGGCATAATGGGGCAAACCTCTCTTCAGACAGGAACACACCTTCCCTCCCACCTAACCACGTCACTGACCCTGCCAATGAAACACACCTCCTACATGCACGCCAAAGATTAAAGGGTAACAGAAATTGAAAACATTAAGTTCACATGAAGTATCTCAAAATAACATTAAATACATGTACATAACCATTTCAAAAACATCACAAATGTAATGTTTACCCTATTAATTGTGACCCCAAAGTAAATAAAAAGATCCAGCATTTCCCCACCCACAAAAATCCCCTTTTGGCCATTTGCGTTCACAGGCTGATTGGATGACGTTATTGCCAGAACGCCGAACTGTACAGTGTACACATACATAGCACACAGTACATGCAGTATCGCAGGCAAACAATGGACTACGCTGTGTTTAATGTAGATTGGTCCACAGGCAAACAGTGTCTCCATTCAAGGTAGAAATTAAAGGACACAGTCCTACCATGTATTTTTTGAACTGAGACAGCCAAAAGGGATTTTTTTTGTGGGTCGGGAAAAGCAGGATCTTTTTATTCATTTTGGGGTCACAATTAAAGGGGTAAATTTCATATTTACGATGTTTTTGAAATGGTTATGTATTTATTCTTATTTTAAAATACTTCATGTGAACTAAATGTTTTCAATTTCTGTTAACCTTTAATAATAACAAAATATAGGTGCCTACCATAATTATCATTGACATTACTTTCCAGTCCACATCCAGACAGAGTCAGTTCACATATGAATGTAACTAATTCAAATTACACATGACTTAAACAAGTTTTTTTGCAAAGAGTTGTATTTGAATGAGGCTGTCACTGAAACAGAAACCAGTTTAATGTTTCCATAAACTGACAGTTTCATTTATAGCTATTTTGTTCAACATTTTATTCAAGTAATTTTTTTCCTGACTTATATGCAACATCTGGTCAAAGTATGGCTCTTGCATTGGGATCTGGACTGAATTTTTGGAATCGGACTGAATATGGTGAAAAGTATAAACTTAAACAAAAAAAATATTAATTGTGTTATTTTGATGTTTTCAGCTTATTTTACATATATCTGTAAAAAAAATCATCGATACCTGAAATGCATACATAACTTCCTGGGTCATAACAGGGATTAAACGAGTATTTCCGTGAGAAACCTGCCTGAGAAATTGCATTTACAGAAATCTGAGACTCAGAATTTCCTCCTGGAAAGTATCTGGAAAGGTTAAACATGAGACTGTCTTTCAGTTCAGGGTATATTTTTGAGGAACTGTGGAACTGCACAGATTACACAAATCAAATCTCCTTCCAGGTTAATCTTAAAACAACAGATCTGTCACAATTACATTAACAACCGGTACAGCTTGTCAACATCAATGCACTTTCTGCGGTTGATTTGTTTGGGGCAGAATGCCTTTAAGTGCACCTGGTCAACCCTGAATGGTGTCTTTAATTGGTGTGCAGTTTACTCAATGATATTTAGCCTAAAGCCAATTATTGATCAATTACAGTGGGTCTTGTGTCAACGTCCAATTTGCTGCATGTGCATGTACATCACAATTTCACAAATTCACATCTGTAGACCTTTCTCTTTGCCAAGATTGATAAAATCATCCTTGGTTGGTAGTCGATTCTGCAATGTTACCCTTTAGAGTGAAAGAGGAACTGTTATTGTAAATTAGCATCTATGATTGTAACAGGCAGTGGATATTGCCAGCATGCACATCATGAGACTGGTCCAGAGGCTAGGCTCTACTCCCATACATGTGCTACTTATACCAAAGCAGACTGCTTCTCAGTTCTTGCATACTGTACGTCTATGGCCTCATTACCAGGATAAACATTATCCATGTAACCCAACCAGTGAAATTTGATTTTCTGCTAGTTAATTTCCTTGCCAGTCCCCGCTGCATTCTCAGGATGTGGATGTTGATATTACTTTGCATACAATTTCTCAGCTGTGCCCGTGAGCTCAATCCTTTACGGTAAGACTTTCAACTGGTGCGAGGAACCTCTCTAGTGGTCTCATGCATACTGTGAGGAAATGAAACTAGCTAGACATTGAATGGAAACAGACCAGAACATCCAGCATGCAGGAAGGAAGACAAATTGTGTTATTCAAACTGTTGGAGATTCTGAGGTTTGTGGATGACAAACACAAACAGTTAAGTAGCGTCTTCATCCTCACATGGAAGTCTCTTCCTCCTGTGGCATAAAGGGGGCGTAATACACCCCCAATCAAAACTCTCTGCCTGCCAACAAAATCCTAAGTTATTACTACCTTTAGTGATAGAAGCCAGTTCTCCTCACAAGCACCTTATACTTTAAAGTTAAGGTACCATCCTACACCTATATGCCCTGAGGCCAGAAAACAAGCTTCCCCTTTTAAAGGTGAAAGGAAAACCTCAAGTGTTCTGCCAGAGTCTCAGGGGTAAAAGAAGGAGTAAAGCAAACCAAAACAAGACAACACATATAGAATGGGGTCATAAGCACATGTTTTCCACCAAACTTGAATCCTTGAAGCTGATTGGTTGTGATGTGACACTCTCCTGTAGTGGGTAATCTGGCATGCCTCAGGGATATATGAAGGTTGAGTGAAATTCGATACGACAAGGGCATGAAACACTCCCAATGTTCCCTGAGTCTGAATTAAACAGGCTAGCAAGGTTATCTTCCAGCACACCAGCCTCATCTCAGGCTCCATGTTGAAATCTTCTTTTAAGCAAAGTTCAAGTCAACTGGAAAGTACATTGAAGTTTAAGACCACTGTTCATTAATTCCATTGTTTAGTAAAATAGAAGGGGGGAAATCAGAAATCTTCAAAAAAACAGCATGTACTAGAACCATCTGAGGCATTTTGGAGGAATATATGTGAGTAGGGAGGTGGCAGCCTCCTCCCATTTTACATAAAATCATGATTGCCTCATTCTAGGGATCTAAAGGCCTTTTCACACTAGACAAATCTCGGGGTTGATACAGGGTTGATGCAGGTTGAAAACTGGTGACGATTCACACTAGAACATTTTCAACCCGGAGCAAATAAAACCCTGCATCAACCCCGAGACTGATTTCAATGGCGGTTGAGCCCAACCCTGCTCTAGACCAGGGTTGAAAATTTTCAACCCGGGTTGAAAAATTTTCATGCTCATTTCAGGGTTGAACTCACTCCGATAAGCTCGGTTCAAACAGAACAAGAGTGCAACAACACGTGAATGAACGTGGGGTTGAAAAACTAAATTTCAACCCGGGGCAGTCATGTATTCACCCAGGGTCGAGTTCAACCCCGGTTGAGAGGCTGTGGTGTGAAAAGGCCTTAATAACAGACATCTGTGCCTGAACTGTCTCAGGGAGTTCCTACGTACTGACTCTCTCAGCTGATGGCAGAGTGCGTGGTTCTGCAAACAGACTGAAACTGTGGTTAGAGTATGACCTTTAGCTAGAGAAGAAGGCAACAATGCTAAAACCATAAGGAAAATATTTGTGACAATCCAAGCCCTTCACTCAGGAAAGCTGGCTAACAACTGTTAAAGAAATAGTTTGGATTTAATCAAGATCACGTCCTTCCATTTACAAGTTCAGGTTTCAGGTTACATATACGTTTAAGTGATCCATAGAGATCTAATTAAACTGGTTATAACACTGTTATGAAGACTATTCATAATATGGTGACTTGGTATAAGTTTTTCTGAAGTGCTGGTACTTTGCATATATCTGGAACTCTAAACTGGCTGGCTTCTGCATGCTCAAACTACAAAAGCTCAACCTTTTTAAAGCTCCCATTAAAACTAAACTAAAATGGACTTGATAGGTGGGCTAAGATACAGAGCAAAATTATAAAGTTACTGTAGTACCTAATTCTATTTCCAGTCATTTTCAATCAATGTCCTACATGTTTAGTGTAATAATTAAAACCAGAACACAAGCCTAAAAGGTCACCGTCAAAACTGAGGTAATCAGTCCATCCCGAAAGCATGCAACTTCAGTCCATTCTTAATTTCCTATAAGTGCATGTACATGTATTTTGATTTCTCTTGGTGACCTGTCCAAAACCATTTCTTTTTAAAGTGTGGTCAGACTCCGATTGATCTCAAATTTCAAAGGTCGCCTGGTAAGGGGTAACAGAGGTGTCCTACACACTCAGTTGAGTCAGCATCAGATGGTAGTTCAACCCTTTTGGGGTTCCTGCCTTGCAATCAGTCAAGCAATTCATTATAACATGCTAAGTGATATTGACAGTCGTTTTAGTTTCTAAAAGGGGTGTTCTCTACCTCCTACACAGGGACAAATTTGAAGAAGGAATAGAATGTGCTGCTTTAAATTTGGTACTGCATTCTTATAAATAGCCTCTGCACAGAGTTTGCAATGGAACTGTAGCAGTGCATAACTTTCTAATATTTTCCATCATATGTACCGACATTGCACTGCATATTTTCCATCACACATGTATGTGCCTACATTCCTTTAGCAGTGAATTTGGTCACTTGCATTTCATGCATACGTGTAGATGCACACAGCTTCCTACAAAAACCTCCGAAGTTCTTCACTCATGCAAAGAGAATATCAATACCTCCAAATGGAGCACGGTAGAGCATGGACAGCTCCAATGGCACTCACTTTCTTGTAACAGTTGACCAAATTTTTACATCAATTATCAAAAATAAGAACACATATTTCTTGGAAATGGGTCCAATTTTATACAAGATGCAAAAACTGTCAATCTTTCCATTAGCCGTACTCAGGAAAAATATTGTATTGAGGCATTGGTACATGTAGTTCTAAAAGACCAGTGAGTGAAGAAGCTTTGTCTAAATACAATGTTAAAACAGCAACATGGCAGAGTTCATGCTAAGTTTCAATAAAATTTGTCACTGCACAACCAAGAGCTGAGCGGGGAATGAGATGGTCAAAATAAAAGGTAAAAATGGCTGTTTTAGGGGTATCTGATAAGTGGCAATGCACATGCATAATTTGAAGAGCTGCTTATCAGGTCTGGCAAGTTACTGCGATCATCATGCAAACTTCCACACGAACTGTATCCATCCTGCGGCAGATTGCAACGGGCAGCCTGAAGGCTGTGTGCATCCTTAGCTGGTGATAAGGACAGCCTGCGACCGTAGATGGGTAATTTCATAGTCAGTGCTGCATAACCTTGATTGGACCTCACTTCCTTTCATAAGCAATCTTAATTACTAGTTCTTGCCATGCTTTGATGTAGGCACCCCTGATGCATTATGGTAATGCTTGTTATAATATGAAATACCAATAGGGCCAAAAAGTTTAGTCAAATGAAAGTCTGCAGCCTGGATTTGTGGAATATTTTTTACCGAGATTGATAAAGGCCAAACTTTGTAAACAGAGGGGGGTAACTTGAAAGTTTCCTTCAAAATGCAAGAAATGAGCAGCTTGAGTGGTTGCTGTCATAAATATCAAGAAGCAGTCTATGTAGCATTGTTTTAGTTTTACCTTAAGATGTCTGACTTAAAATGCCACTTTACACCACATCATGAGGGTGTGATAAAGTGGGTCTCCTCCCTAGACTTTCTAAGCTTCACAGCCCGCTAAGGCCTTCTGGATCAGCCCAGGAATGGGGATTAGCAGTAATCCACTGCCAGACACTGTCTCCCTCTGTGGGCATACATACACCTGTGCAATCTGCATCCGGGCATCTTGACCCCTGTTTGGCCCAAGAACTGTTTAAAGCCAAAGCGGTAACAAGAAGGTGAAGAAAGATAATGCCTAGTCCCCAATTCCTCCAAACACTGACTCATCAGAAATGACCCCAACTTCTGAGCAATGTTGGCGTACATACTGGATCCTCATTGTGGGCATCTGTCACGCACTACTAATGTCTGGATAATGAGCAATCCCAGCCCATTATCCAGTGGTTACTAACAATTGCAAGTCACTTCTATGGTTATGGTCCCCAATCATGAGTATCACCCATGGTCAGAGAGCTTCTTATCTCATAATTATGGTTTCTCTTCAATACAGAGTTTAGTTTAATTAACTGCTTAATTTCTGTCTGGTCAAACCAGCACTAAGCCAATGCTAAGCTTCGGTGGTCAGCCATAACAGAAGCGGCTAAAAATGCCCAAGCAATGACCCAAAACATAAACATGTTTCTCATCCAGTCACGAACCAGTCCAGGACATCAAAGTGTCTGCCAAGTCTCCCCTGGACAAACAGCAAGATAACTTTGCTTTCCGAATAAACTGGGAACAAACAAATCAGATGAATCTGCGGCACAGCGATGGACCCTGAGTGGGACCAAGGGAGGGCACATTTTTCCTAGCCACGGAGGCTCCTCTGTCAGGAATTGCACTTGCTGGTTCACAAACAACTGTGAAATGCATGCACTGCAGTCGCAATGCTACCAAAAACATGAATACTCCCCACTGACATGGCTCTCTTCAACCAATGAGGGGGATGTTTCTGCTCAAAGCAGATGATAACCTCCTCTTCTGACAGTTGTTTATTGGGCAGTTCCAAGAACCAGCAAGCCTTAGAACATTTCAATTTGAAATAAGCTATCTTACTGGATTTCAGCAATGCCAATTGTAAGTGAAAGCCCAATGCATACACATGTATGAAAACCAACTGATAAAAAAAACGTGACTAAGGCACTGACCCGATGTTTCGCACAATGCTCCCCAGGAATATTAAAGCTGGCTTCTTTTCTGACTAAAGTTCTGCTGCCAACAGCAATGCAAAATAAGCCTTGAATTTGTGACAATTTCAATGTTCTCCCTCCCTCATCCCACAACGACATGAACAGCCTCAACAAACTTGGATGCCATTATTACAAGAGTGATGGAGTAATTAAAGAGTTGCAGTATCAAACCCCATCCCCGGCTCCAAACACTGAATAGGAGATTATTTGGAAAGTCAAATGCCACTTTTGCAGAGCCCCCTTGAAGTTGTTCAAATGTCAAATGCATACAGTTACAATCAATAACACAAGAGATCCCACAGGACTTTGTTGCTAAGTAAACAAGTTTCCCTATTGTAGAGTATCTGTACAGCAAGGGGATCCAGAAACATCAATGGGAGAATCTCGAGAGAAGGGGGGGCAATGTGAACTGTGCCTATCCACTCCCCCCCAAAAAAAAATCTTCTCTGGTTTTTAGTCATGTGAAAGGCTTCTTCTTGTGACTACAGTTGTACTTCATTTTTGTTCCCTCCAGAATCATGCCACAAGCCCAAAATTTCAGTCCCAACCCTCAGATTGGCCACAAAATGTTTACACAGAATCTGTTCCCCCTAATCAATTTGCATCTGGATCCACCGTTGTTTAGAAAACAACTGTGTTACGCTGCTGGATCAGTCCTCCCACTTGAGATGGTCTCTAGACCTTTTGGGTTTAACTTGTATAATGTCATCTCGTTTGATGCTACCCAGAGGCTACCAACTAGAATGGATTTCCGGCAGTTACTACGTTTAGCCCCACCAGGAGGCCTTGACAAATTAATTGCTGTGATTATAAACATTAATGGCACCAGATATATTTACCTGGGATAAACCCTTTCACGCAACAAGATTTGTGATCCTAACTGAACAAATTACAACTGAGCAGCCACTTCCTCCCATGTACCTGGACAAACTTTGTGTACTTACTCAATTTCACACATCCACTTGACATTTAATTGAAGACTTTTGCTAAAGCTGAAACCTACATGTACATGTATACACTGGGATATTTATAAAGTTATGCGGTATAGTGGAAATTCATTAATGTTGCGGCAAAAAAAAGAAACTGCCCTGCGTGACTAATGCACACAAGAAGGATTATCACATTAAAAAGCACTCAAAATTAAAGCACCAACCACTAGTACTGCAAGTATCAGAAAACCTACAGAGACTATGATGTACATGTACAGTGTAATATGAAAGGTAGGCAGGATGTTTTTGTAAGAATACTTTCCTACATGTTTGTAAGCACATAGACAAGATCCAAGCAGGTATTGTGTCTGGAATTGATATTGCTACATGTAAATTACCAAAAGGAGGGAATTAATGATAAAAAAATAAAGAGGATTTGAAAGAGCAACATCTGGGCAACAGATTAGTTCACCAATAACTTCAAATGCAGGCAGGCAAGCTATAGCAATAAGGAAGCTGTATTCAAACATACTTGAAAATTTCTTCCACAATTTCAAATAATCTATTAAGGAAAGCAGTGTGAAAACTTGGTAATGACCAATGAAATAAACATACAGGTGGACAGGTGTACAGAGATAGGGTAGGTTCAACTGGATGATGGGTACATTTAGGTTGAAGGATGACGGAAGGATGTCCTTGGGTAGCATAGTTATCAGAGGTTTGCAGATTCATCTTTTTCATAAATTTGTAACTATTATATGAATTTATATTTCCTTTGGCAAAATTCTCTATTAAGGTACAGATCAAAAGCACCACCCGTGTTTCAGCTCATGCATACTCACTACACACCTACACGTACAAGCTAGAAGTTGAAAGCCACCAATTCTGAAATCCAAAACGTCTTCCTCACGGGTTCAACACTTTAAACGGTTAAAATTCCACCTTATTGGGAGCAACCATTTAGAAGTTCTACCCTTGTACAAACATGTACCAATGTGACAGTGTTTGATTTGATGCAAGTACATGTATGCACAAGCTGAACTTATGTTGATGTCTACATAAGTGGGTGAGACAATAACGTGGAAATATATCTGTTTGAAGCTGCACATCGACATTAACCATTTCCTGCTGGGTGCTTTTAAAAATGCAGTGCAAACATACGGGTGATTTTTCAATATCTTCAGTTTTCAAAAATCTTCAAAATTCTTATCATTTTTTCCTGAATGCCTAAACCCCATGGAGCGACTGTCTGGGGACTACTCTAATCTGACAGACATCTACTGATGCCTGAGTATTTTAGCCAGGCCTGCTGCCTTGTAAAAAGAGCCCAGATTGTGTGGTGTTACATAAGTTTCTTTTGTTCCCGAAACTGGCACAGTGCCCTGTTGGGTCTTTTCAATATGGGCCAGATTAGCATGCAGCAGTATTGTATCGCTCATCATTGGAGTGCTGGAGCACTTTCGCCCCTGATGGTAATCTGCTTGCACTGAATGCCACAAACAGTGGTACAATCTTTCAAAACAATGACAGATTTCCTCTGCTATTGACAACTGAAAAAATGTTGGCATTTCCCAGCAGCTCTGTCTTTTTTTCAGAGTACGGTCTTTTGTTACAAGGCCCACAGCTCTTTTGTCCGATTTCGAGCACCCAGCTATGCGTACAAACCCAAGGTACCCTAAACCGGGCTCCCCGGCAGGATATGGTCAAGGTAACTTTCAACAAATTCACTGTTGGTACCCAGAGGGTCAGTTTCACAAACTATTCGATTGAAACTACTTACTCTCTACGACTAGTGTTCCAGAGCTCTCACTGGCCCCCGCCTTGTTCGTAGCCCGACAACGGTAACTGCCTCCGTCTTGCACCCTGACTCGTGTGATATTTAGGCCCTCTTGAGTCCTCAGGTATTGAGGGTCACCAGGCGTTACCACAATCTCTGCATTGTCTTTGTACCATGTGACTGTAGGGACTGGATCACCTGTGGTGACACAGGGAAGGAGAACAGAGAACCCAAGACCAGCACGCAGGTTTCCTGGGCCAGTAATGATTTGTGGCGTAACTGCAGTTTGGAAATTTAAAAAAGAGAGAGAAATGAAAATGAAAATAGAAACAACAAAAACAGCCGTTGTTGAGTATTCCAAACAAGGCGTAAACACCACAGTTAACTAAATTTACACTATCAGTAAAGTTCATTTAGAACCAGTGGCAAGCACACTATATCCAGCACATATTTCATGGCTTTGCTAGCCAAAACAATTGCAGGTTTGGTCACAATTCTAGGCTTACAATGCCAGCTCAGATTTTCTACATTAATCATATTCAAATCCTTACAACTAAATAAACAGATGCAGGGCATGTGCGATAGCCAAATCCTTTGCTGATTAGTATAATACTTGTACATTAACTATTTCAATAGGTTTTTGGCTAGCAAAAGAAGGTATTTTCAGCATATGGTAAAGCAAAGTCAGAATACGGTTGGCTTGGCAATTATTAGTCTGTTTTTGTTGAAACGCATGTTTCTGGCCTCAGCAAACTGTTAGGCTAAACAATTCCTTAAATATTATTCCTTGAGGATTTCTCTTGCACCTGTCTTTGCTTTCCAAATTACAAGGAGATGATCAATGTAACATAAATGTTGTGGCAAATATGGCATTTACATGTATATGTTTCTTTTTTTATTAAATCTGAGGGGATTTTAATGATCTGGATGGGTTTTTTGTGCAGGTATAGAGATTTCTGAAGAGATGTGCCTTTTTTTGGTCATTCTCTGCTCTGAAAGCTAACTTGCATTTTGCTCAAACTCTGCACAATAGATAAAGGTCATGTGTGGATAGAAACTGGTGTTCTCTGTAGTGCCATGAAATCTGGACCCAATTCCATGGCTCTGCATTACAACATTTACAAGCAAATAGCTTAATTTTTTATGGCAGAAAATTCTACACTAACAATAAGTTTTCTTCAAAGGATGGCCAAAAATTTTAGCACGTGTATGCATCCTGTAACTATTATTGTTTCTGATGAGGGTGTGACGGTGTTCACTCTTCTTGCCACACTGGCACGGCCAGCTGTGGTCATACCCTTGAATGCCTCAGGTGTGACACATCCAGTAAATTTCCACCTATCCCTTCGATCTAGTATGGAATCCATGATACAAATCACTTACAGGTACATGTACCCGCATAACCTCATAACTACAGTACATGTATAGCATAGAAGTTCCTTGGGGCACAGTTATCAAACTGAAAGTAAACATCTGAATACTTTATTTTTTTCCCTTTAACTATTATCTTTATCTACCACGGCAGTCTTACAACTTTTGTCAAAAAGTTTGTGCTAATGAACCAATAGGCCAACTCCTCATCTTCAGTGACCAACATTCAAAGTCGCTGTATCAATTTTTTGTAGTCAATAAATTAAATACAAATACATGTACACCAGTTTTGTCTGATTTCAAGTTATTAAGTTTGGTATTAGTTCAAATTCAAAGGCGGGTTCAACTTAGTGGGCATATTCTCCATTAAACAAATTACACCCCTGACTTTTCCCACTACAGCAGATGAAGGCCAGCTCAGGGGAATTGATGCGACTACTGCCCAAGCTGCAGGTGATGACATTATCAGCCAAGCACACCAGCCAGAAAGTCAAAACAAGTTAATAAATTACACATTTTTCATGATTCTGTTCAAAAATTTTACTTTTTCTGATTACTCCTCCAGCCATTTTTCTGGTGCGTTCCTATTGTGACAAGTCACAATCGCTTTCTATGGAGATAAGAGCAACAGTGACTGTGGCAAGAGACATTAAATTAATGTCCATTCTCCTGTGGCAGTCTTGACAAATTTAAGACCAGCCAAGCATACAGTTTAAGACTCAGAAAGTCAAGACAAGTTCAAAATTGTAATTTCCAATGATTTGGTTCATCCATTCAAAGTCATATTTTTTCACACACCCTCCTGGCGATGTTGCGATATGTCCCTCCTCAAGTAGGTGCTTTATCAATCTTTTAAGACTGGCCACATAACAGGCTCTTGACCAATAAAAATGGCTAAACTGTCTGAGGTATTTATGAATGTTTAATGGATATCAGAAGTTATTTGCAATGTCAAAAGCTAACACCAACTCTGCAAATTTAGCAATACTGGCCAGATTTTAACTGTCAGTTGGCAATGAATTTCAAATTCACAATTTGCATTTGGTCAGATCCAATAAAACGGGTCTTAAAGTCATTGTTTCCAGCAATTCCTATTTTAAATTGTATCAAGAGGAACACACTACTGAACATTTTGATTTGATATTACTCCGGTTGAAAAAGAACCATTATTTGAGTGAACAATTTCAATGGCTCAGCTGATTTGCATTCTGCGTTATTTTTTACTGCTCTAAAACTAGGAAGAGGTTCTACATTAAGTGACTACTTTTGTCAGGTTGGGTCACTTTTATTTATGATTCATAAAACAGGTGAGAAGTGTTCCCATGCAGATCACGGCCCTACGTGGTTAATGTGAACATTTTGTACTGTGATGTACTTGAGTTTAAAATGATTTGCTAACTCTGCACAATACCAATACAAGAATGCAACATGTGTGGATGGAACTTCACAACTGAAAACTGGAATCACACATCATATACGAAAAAATGTAAGATTCCAATTTGTCAAGCAAATCTGCCTTAATTTGGACGCTGTTTCAGAGAAATACAAGGCAAAAATGCAAATGCGTGCAAGGTCTGATTAAAAGCGTGTCCTGCACTGATAATCTGCCCCAATGGGGGCCAAGAAAGGGTGCAGTTTTCCTACTAGTGGAGGCTGCTATGGTGGGAACCACACTTTGCTGGTTTGCGAATGACTATAACGTGCATGGCTTGTGGTCGCATACATAGCTACCGACAAATAGAACACTTCCCATCGAGGATTGGGTGCCTGTTACATGCAAAAAGAAATATTTTTCTCTCTGTGAGTGTAAGCAAGAGGGGTTCAAGTAGTTGAGAATGTAACCCATTTCCCTACATACATGAAGCCAACTGGAAACATGCTCTATTACCACACACTGTCATAACTAAATTTATTTCAATTATTAGGACAGACACTGATGACAGCTTCATGAGCCCTGGCTGTGTGCCACCTTAATGAGTTACTCCACTGCAGAAAGAATAAAGCAATAACGGCTTACCAACAAAACACTTGTATTTTACCACTTGATTTCAATTCATCATAAGTAATTTGGACATGCTTACCCCTCGATACAGCAAAACAAGTGATCACCAGCGGAGTAATCCAGAGTTCACTTCTGGCCATTATGAACTGACTATGCAACACTCATTAATGAGGAAGACTGCAACCACGCAATAATTCCAGAACCCACGCTACCAATGAGCAGCAATTAAGGAATGATTCACGCTTCCCCCCACATGCCCCATTTAAGCAATCAGTGTAATTCTCTGACGACAGGTTTTTTTTGGTTAGAGTTGCTTCGGGGATTTAGTCACCTACCCTAGCGAGGCTCCCCCCCCCTTACTCTACGTGCTGGGTGAATCTAACCTAAGCTGTGACACTGTCACCGCTACGCCAGCCTTACGGAATGCCAGTACTCTCAGGAGAAGCGGGGGGGGGGAACTTCCTCCCACAGATGATTGGCCCTTAATTGATTGCTTCCCTCCGCGAGCGGAACAGGGTGTGATAGGTTATCATACATGTGTAGATGAATGCTATCGCACTGATTGAGGTTTGAACGTGGCACAAATTTGCCCCATTATTTGGCATAATTTAGTTTATAGGCTTGTGTCTTTGATGGAAGTGCTGACTGCCAAGACTGTATGACGACAAGTGGCTGAGACGTCTTGGGAGAAGACGTCACACATTCCAAGTTAAAGAGTCTAATGCTGGCGTATGGTTGAAATTTTACAAGCAGCGCAATTAAGAGTTAAATTGCAGTGACCGTGCATAATCAACATTTTGCAAAGTGTTCAAAATTATCCCAGAGTATGATTCCAATGAAACAAGTCCCTAAAATATATGAAAAATATACTGTAACCAGAAAATGCCTGGAAAAACGCATTATGCATTAGTCCATGATATCTGCAGCAGGCTTCATTACTGCAGTAGTCATCCCACTCCGCATGGCAAATTTCTAATTAAACTCCATGCACAAACCCTGGTGCATACATCAGTTACATTAGAAGTTTAAACTGCTTAATAATAATTTTCTAACATTCCCCAGTCTTCAGATGGAACAGCCTTAACAACAAGAAAATCGAGCGTACAAATACATGTATTATCTACAAATACATGTATTATCTACAAATATATGTATTATCTACAAATACATGTATTAGCAGAGGTGCATAACCTTACAAGCTGGAGAACCAATTTTAATCCAACTCCATATACCCCATTTCTAATAGGGTCTGCTCTTTTGACATCGCAGTCGTGTTTATATACCGGTACAAGTGGCTGCTAAAACTATGGTTGGCCGCTGGTATAGAACATCAAATAATACATTTACATGTACTGCTAAATACTAAAAGATAATACGACCCTATTCAAAAATCAATGAAACAAATGTCCATTTTGAACGAATTGGAGGTAAAATTAAACACCTAGTGAAAGATGATATTTCTGCGAACAAGTTGTAGGCAACAAAACCAGTAGCTCTTTGCACAAACCAAGCTTTGTACAGCAGTCATATTAGAATATTAAACTATTTAACAACTCCACCAAAAACCAAGCATACAAATGATAAGCAGAGGCACAGTATAAGTTAAGTTTAGAGAACCAATTTTTGGTGAATTACAACATAATTAATTACACAATTTAGGACTTATAAAAGTGGCAATTTTAAGTTACAGAGCAGACCACTTAGCAAATAACCTCACCAGCATTAACAGAAAGAAAGCCCAGTTCTAAAAGAACACAGTGTAAATTTTAATCACTCAAGCCTATACCGAAGCAGCAGTTACACAAATTTAAATTTGATTCTTTGGGGGAGGGCGTAGGACAGCTGTTGACAAATACAGGGTAGTCTATATAACAGCGGGAAATGCCTCAAACTGAAATTAACAGAAGGGGTTCAGACAGCCACACCAGTGCTTGTACATCTTGTCTCCTCTGTCACAGATCCCTACTTCCTTGTATTAAACTGGAGACAGTTGTCAGACAAAGTGTGTCATTGTCAGAGAGACTTTCTTTGTCCTCCATATGGTTTTGCATTTGCCTCAGTCACTGTCAACAGGCGTGGGTTGTAGGGTGGGGGGAAGAGCAAGTGTTCCGCAGATTAATGTGTCAGCGATGATATTTTGGGGGGCCTATTGTAGATTTGACAAAAGCCAACCAGCGGAAGACAGAAGGCCGGGGAGTAGTTTAGGCACATTTTGTCAATCTTCTTATGGGGATTTCCTCCAACGGAAAGGACAGATCCCATAACTAATTTACAAGATTTGGCAACACTGACTAGCAGAATGTGCATGCACACATGCTGAGACTTTGGACTGTCTTTTCCAATTTACGTTTAATGAAAAAACATGTTCTGTAGATTATACACAGATATGTACATATAACTGCCGTTTGAATCATTTATGTACTGCAAACTGGCCATCTAATCTCAATATGACAATATTAAATTGGGATGGCATATCTTTGAAGAAAACAGATGTAGACAGCAGCCAGTTAAATTCTTGGGGCCCAAATATTATACATGTTTACTGTACATGTAGTTGACAAATTGTCTGAACTCAATGCATTTCAAAATTTATAGACATGTAAATTCCAAGAGACAACACTTATTGACTGCTTGGAGTAAAATCTTATTCTTCAAATATCATGTTCTCTGTTGTGCTTCCTGCTTTACAGCATCTGTACAAAAATAAATGCTGTACAAAGAAATTCAAGACCTTTGAAGCTACAAAATTTTGACCTATTTATGAAACTGGAGCAGCACTTAGCAAGAGCTCAAGGAGTCAACAAATTGAAATAAAAAAGTTGAACATACCAAGTACATCAACATATGCTGATGCTGAATCTGTGCCGTACGTGTTGGACACCTCACAAGTGTAGGTTCCCTGGTCCAGTCCAATGAGGCTGCCAATGTGCAACAGCTGACCAGAGTTTCTGAGGGAAAGGTCATTCAAAAATATCAAAGTCAACAGTCCTAAGCCTTCTCTGAAGGCCTGTCAAAAGGTTGGACTGTATAAGGGTTTGTTCTGTGGAACGGTTTGGTTGTTTTCATACCTGGATATGATTTTGCCCTAGTTCACATTAAACATAGGAGCACTTTTTTTCAAATGCAGAGTAAAACATTCTCATTAAAAATACCGTCTGCTCTTTGACGTCACAATTGTGTTTTTCCTATAAGTGGCTGCTATAACTATGGCTGGCCTCAGTACCAAATTAAAGAATTATTCACAAAATATTAAAACTCCAAAGCAGCTATCAGAACACCAAATAATAATGCACATAAAGAACTAATAAATTAAAATACAACCCTATTTAAATTAATGAGACAAATGAACATTTTTAGCAAATTTGAGGTAATACTGAAAGACAACTAACGTGTAATTTTTCTGAAAATGTGGCTGCCCATACAAATTGTAGGCAAAATAAAGAGCGACCAACAAAACTGCATGTTCGCATCTGTTTTTAAAGTTTGAAACTTTTCTTGCAATGGCTTATGATCATATATCCACACAAGAACTCACTCCAGTTTTCAGAAAGGTAACCCTATTTGTGAAGACAAAATATCTAGGTATCAATACAGCATTCCTGAGTAAATATACTATAACTTTCACTGGGATCATAATTTTCCCAATTTCTAATCGGGAGAGATAAATCTTTCAAACATGGGAAAGTTTGATCAAGGACCATAGTTAACTATTGTTTGACTATCTCTGATCGAATGCACGCTAGTCAATGATGGTTGGACTAGTCTAGTCAACTATTCATAAGCAGCCTACCAAGGTTGGTCACATTTTTGGTTGCCATAAACCATTTTTAATAGCACAGTGCAGAGAGGACCAGCTATAAAAAACATGCCGGAAAAACAGTACGTCACTAGTGAACGGCCACTGTCACTGTTATTTTTGTTCTTTGCCCTTCCGGCAGCTACCTTTTCTGTCCTTCGGCCTAACAACCTGACAATGGTTGACTGGGGTCGTTCGCACTTTAACTTCACTGCACATGCGCCAGGTACGTCACGAATCAACAACTACATGTAGTTATAACTAGTGGTCCTTGATCAAAATTGCCTCAGCCTGCGACTTCTCTGAGGGAAATGATCTGATAATGCTCTGTCATCTCACCCAACTGTCCTTCTCCCTCCTGCTGAAATCACTGCTGCATCTTTCTTCCAGATGATACTAGGGGTGGGGTCCCCCCTGGCTTCACAAGTCAATGTCAGGTCCTCCCCCAGAATGACCTCTTTGTTTTCTGGTGGCACTACTATGGATGCAGCAACTGAAAGTGGAGATTGTGATATACATGTAATTGAGAAATGACAACATTCAGACCGCAAATAAATTGATTTTTTTTCTGACCCATCTTTTGAATTTGACCCGGAAGTTCCAACTGTTGACATTTGCAGAGCTGAGAGAACCTCGGGTGCAAAGGCAAGAAGAGGCTGGCCATCTTTTTTATCCGAGCAGAGAAAACTTAATCTAAAGTTCTTAGCTCTTCAGACCTTCATCATGACATCTGCTTAGTTGTATCATGGTTCTGCCAAGCTGATGGGTCAGGCAGTGCCCCATATTTGTTACTCTATAAATCAAACCTCCCTTTCATTACAGACTCATGAGAGAAGATGTCATGAGTGCATTGGTATTCCTATGCATGCACGCCTAAATTTGACTGGTGTTCGCACTTACATGTACTTCAGACAGCAACTATCCCCCTTTTTGTCGTAGGGGCATGTACAACTTACAATTACAATATGTCCATAAATGTGGTGCCATCGCAGTAAAAACAGATTCTTATTCTGGTCACAGAATTAGTCTTTACTCACAAATGAAAAATGTCAATATAACAAACTGTATCATTTGCACTTCCTCAATTGGAACCAGTACTTTTATGGAAATGAAAACAGACGCAGAACTTTTCATAAAAAACACAAACCCATTGTGTAGAGTTGACTGTGACTTACTCTATTGCCAAAACATTTGAAGCAAGATATGGAATGGAGAGAACCCCCCCCTTTGTGTTGGTCATTGTTATATCAGAATTTCAGGAATTCTTTTCAAACATCTGGGGGATGTGTTAAGTAACAATAACCTAGAGTGTGTACAGGGATTTGACTTGTAGAAGGGGGCACCCCTCCGTTCCGTATCTTGCTGGGTATATGCCAAAATTTGTTATTGAAATTGTAAATAACTCCAACACGTATGGTATTTCTATGGGAAATACAAACCTCGAACAGTAAGAGTTGCTGCAGGAGATGTGACACTTTGAGGAATGTAGTCATTGGTTGCTACACAGAAGTAGTCCCCTTCATCCTCCTTGCTAACGGCTGAGAAATAAAGATCCCCTACGTCTGCTCAAAGAATCAAAAGAATCGAAACTTCAAAATTGAAAGTTTTTGTAAGCGGAAGTAGGAATTAACTAATAATGTGACCAAACTTAACAATGTGGCAACTGTTCTAAAGTCTGGAATTCAATTTTGCCTTTTGTCTTTCAGTGTAAGCCTTACTAGTTTAAGGACAAATTTTGCTCATATGTGGGTGTTGAGAATCTGACAGGACAAAGTGTGTGTGACATGTTTGACATAATATTTTTTGTTTGAATGTCAACTAAAGGTTAGAATGTAATCCTGGGATACACATTTTACTTTTGCCATGTTATAAATTTTTACATCAACAGTAAAAAAGTAAGAAAAATGTTCTTATTCTTCATGCACACACCAAGATTTTACAGCTTAAAGGATCTAGGAAATGAATTTTTCTAAGAATTACTTTTTGTGTATCTCTGTTCTCTTCTTCCATGTATGAAGACTGTTTGAGATCATTTTTGAGTTATATGAACTGTACGGTGCCCTTTTTCAAACATCAAAAATTGACCAAGCATTTCTGGACAAGTGAGGGCACTTTTGCTTTGATGTAAATCCAGAAAGACATGGTTCGCGTTGCATGTTTTCATATTCAAATTGTGAACCTCAAATTTACTATCTGGGAACATTTCTGTGAAAAGGATTTTTGTTGGATTGTTGCCATATACTTACACAGCAATAAACTGCCACAGAAAATGAAATCTACCATGGCAGTGGTTAAAAAAATCTCAGGCGGTGCAAAAATCAGTGCAACACTGAGATTCAGTTCCTTGGATAACATCATAGTTCTGCTCATGAATATGCAAATTTGCATTAGCATAAAACCAAAAAAGCATGAAAATGTGGGTTAAAATTGCAAAACAAACATTTAAAATAAGGTTAATTGACACCAAAAGATGCAGTTTCAAGGGTTTTTAGTAAACTTTATAAAAAAAAAATTATTTCCTGGTTCCTTTAATTTTTCTCTCCACAGTTAATTGTGTCCGTGCAAAATCACAGAGGGTGAAAATGGAAAATTATATTGTCTGAATGGATATGCACAAAGTTGAAAAATAAGCTGGCTTCTTGCCCTGTTACCCCAGAAAATTCAAGTGATTTGCCACTCTTGTGTAATGAAACCTGACTCCAACAATTTCGCAGGGGCCTGCTTAATGTTCCATCATGTCTAAATAAATTAGCCCTTCAAAAGGTTAACATGCGTGTCAATTATAAAGTCTGAAGCAGAGAGTTCACAAAACATTATGGCCAGAGGGGCAGTGATGGATCTGTTGTGCATGCTACACAGGAAATTCAAGCCAAGGCTAGCCATGTGGCCTATCGTCATGGCGATGAAAGAATTTAATAATAGATTCATACACCAGTGAGGGGGAAACTCAGGCTGGAGAACAAAATGCTCTAATGAGTAGCCATATCGAGGCTTGGAAAATAACAGATTAATATTAATTTTCAAGCAGGAAATTTAACTTGACTGCGGTCCCACCCTCCTTGAAAAATAAATCCAAAAATTTTAACATCCCTGTAAAAAATTCCCTTTTTACTAGGTGGGACTGCTTTTCCAATCAAGGCTTTCAACATTGTATAAGACATGCTATTGGTTGGGTGGCTTCTGATAGCAGAAGGGAAGAGTTTTCACAAACTGAATTGGGTAGGACTCAAAACAGCAACCTCCAATTTGGAAGTGCAGACTCATCAACTACTTTTTGACAATCAAGCCTGCTAGGGGTCAGCTGACGGAATTCCAGTGAATAGTGGGAACATGTACATGTCCAACATTCACAGAGACAAACCAGCTTCTATAGCAGCTTATCTCCAGCAAAAGAGAGTGACACATTCCTTACAGTAATTACTCCAGAACAAGCTTGTCACCATGAATCAGATACAGATGTCAGAAAATGCTAATTTTGGCCTGAGTGGTGTTCTTAATGTCAAGCACATAAGCAAGGAGGTGACTCCATGAGAGCGTGTTTGCCCATGCTTATGAGAGGGCAGGTTTTCATTAGAACTACCTGCAAACTTTTGCTTAGGATTTTGTGCCAAGAATTGATGGAAACAATTTAAATGTCCCTTGAAACCTTTACAAGTGCAACAATTGCTCAGTCTAGTCTCTTTTTTCCCCAAAACAAAATCCCAGAGGTGAAACCGCACGCAGAACATAATAAGACAAGGATGTGCTGACCTAGCAATATCAGTTAACCTGTCAATCAGGCGGGCTTAAATTTGCCCCGAGTTTCGCAATCAATCCGATGACAAAGCGTTAATGAACACAACATCATTGCTTGCTTCATTGGGGTCTCTGTCAGCAACGGGAAGGCCGATGATAAAGACTGGTGCCCTGTACCTGCAGATTACCGGCCAGTTCCTCTGTTTGTACCCAAACGGGTCAAACCCTTTTCCCTCAAATTCCTTTTTCTTTTGCCAATGTTCCTTGCCATAAATGAAGGCTTAATTAGACTTCCAGCTTCCAAAAGGTTAACGCTGAGGTCAGTAAAATACATGAAATGTAATCCTTTATTTCAGAAAAGCACATAAAGCTCAATAACTAATATCATAGTTATTAAGCAAGTACCACTTCTTTTCCAGCAATGCCAGACTCTGGAATCTTTTACAGGAAACAAACTCAAATGGGTGGGTTATCCATGAACTTTCAGTTAAAAATGACAGTTATTTGCTCATTCACAAATAAATTAAGATGAAACCTGAAAGACCACATTTTATACTTAAAACAGCATAAAGAGTTTCAGCTTATCTAAAAGTCCCTTCAAGATAAACCAAAAAGTTCAAAGTTTAACCAGAATCTAAAATGGACTTCATTTTTCAGACACGGCTTCATATCTAACATGGCAATTGAAGCAGTCTTGTTCCATGGTAGAACCACTTACAATGCATTGTCTGCATAAGATTGTGCAGTTACTCTTAAAGTAGTCCAATGACCACATTAACTCAAATCCTGCCTGGAATGTAGATGTTGCTTTTTGCAGTGCTTCAAATGAATTAGGTAGCCTAACAGTTGCAAAATCAGGTCGACCAACCAGATGAGTGATGATACCATTCCACTGAGACAGCCATAACTTGACAGACAAAGTTGCCATATACAAAACATATCTGCAACAGGTGACCTGGTACCAAGGGATGACTGTCAACAATTTTTTCTGAGAGATATTAAAGACGCCAAGAAGTCAGCTCAATGGTATGTGCAGATTGCATTTATGCTATAAACTTTCATTTACACATCACATGAGCAATTCCAAGGTGTTTCCACTGAGACAAAACCTTCCATTTCCTGCAATACAGACATCCAACATTACAGCAATTAAAAATAAATGTCATCCCTTTTCCACGACACATTTTCGACCAGTTTAATGTCATAGATTTAGGACACTGCTGGTCGTGAAATTTTGTTTATTGCTAATTCACACTTAGTTGCAGTAATTGTAAATTTAAATGGTAATTTATTAATAACACTTTTTTAATTTGTGCAAACAGGAAATGTGGAGGCTTTTATTTTTTCCCTATTACATTGTAGAGTTTTTGTCACTTTGTGGAAAACTGTTACATTAATCATGTTAATGTTACATTTCAACCAGAATGACTGAACAACGAATGATCCCCCTTTTGACCTGATAACAGGGTGACTGTCACTTCATGAACAAAGAAACACAGAAACCAAAGTTTTTGTAAAAATGTTTGTTTACAATTCATAGTAAAGTAAACATCATTTTGTTTTGAAATTTTGTCAAACTGTTCTTTATGATCAAATGACTGGGAAAAAATTATCGGGCGTTTTTAATACAGAGGTATAACTTGCCAATTCCAAAAAGGATTAAAATCATTTTTATGCTTACAAAATTATCCCGTTTCTGATAATTTTCAAAAATTCAATAATTCAAAAACTTTTGGGGCTTTTAGGCTGAAATATCAAGTTTCTGAACCAAAATCTTCAGTTTCAGTTTTTGAGAAAAAAGTGCATACATCCAACCTTTAAAACTGAAAAATGAACATGAAATTAGCCTCAATCATCGGCCGGTTATATCGGATTCCTGCCTTGGAGTCATGATCATTCTTTCATGAAAAAGCAAGTCTTTGGGGGAGAGGGGGCAAAAAGGAGTGAATCCATGGGGGGCGGTATGTCCAGATGATGGCTGACTAATTCTTCAATTCCTGTCTACGAAAGTTTTATATGTTTCATTTCTTGTGCGTTAAACAAGACCCACCGGGGCAGTTTGCAACTGAGGAACGTCATCTCTGCCACACCACCCAGTGACACATTTTAATCATGAAGGAAAAGGTTGACAGACATAAGGTGCAGGCTTCCTTGATCAATAACATTCTGCTCTGTGGTTTCACGAACTGTATACTTTCTCCTCTTTCTCAGATGTCTCGATTAATATTTGATCGGTAACTGACCCCCCAGAAGAGGAAACACAACCCCCCAAAGATGAAAAATGATCTTGCCTATCATCTCACGATAAACACACAGAGCCAGTATTGCAGTCAAGACCTCTTCAAAGACAAGACCCCACAGGACCAACATAAGACCTCCAGTCTGAATAAGAGTAAGAAGCTTTACAGTATGTGGCATGTCTAGTCTTGTATCTCCTGTTGAATCTGGTCTTGTTTCCGGTCTTGTGATAGTCTCGACTACACCACTGTGCAGTACATATGCAAGTTCACTCTTATGTACTGTACATGTACAGTGTACATGTACTGTGGGACCAACTCTCCTAACCAAAGAAACTGTCCCCTTAATACAGTGAGGGCCTAACCACATGTGAAATTCGAAGTACAAGTACATGTACCGTTTGACACGTTTGACGTGTTTGAGTACAATCCACTAAGCATTCCTCAAGAGCACCTCTAAGGAAAACTGTGTCATTTGTCTTCGGATAAACCCTTGTGCATGCCAAACAATGCCTGTAGCCATTGTCTGTAGCCAGTTTAGCATGCACAAGGGTTTATCCACTATGAATACAGAGTAAGAGTTCCCCCGTTTTCTCTGTTTTCTCCGAATGACGCAATCTACAATGAGGCATCTTGGCATGAACCAAAAAGTCCTTTTTAGCTTGTAATAGTTGAGTGCTGAAGACAAATGACATTGTTTTCGATTTGAATGAGTCCATATTTATTTGAACAGTTAAAATCTGAGAAAACTTTTCTTTAGAGATGCTTTTCCACAAGTACATCCAGTAATTAAACGCTCACGCACTGTAAATCCTGGCATGAGGGATAATGCAGGGCCTAATTTCATGGCACTGCTAAGAACACGATTTTCACTATTAAAAGAGGCTATGTGTGCTTAATGAAGATCATAAACAGAAATCACCGCCGGAGGCATGCTTACTCTGGAAGCAAAACGTGCTTAACTTGCCAATGTAACCAAGGGAATCCCTTGTGCACCCATGCATGAGCATAACCACACCAAGTAATGCTATGAAATAGTGTCAGCAAAATTTTCTAGGATAGTAAGCACAACTTTTCTGCTAGCTGTTAAGCAGCATCGTGAAATAGGGCACTAACATGCCAGAGAGATTTAAATCTTCCATATACTTGACAATTTCTCACATACATACATGAAGTGTCCAGGACTCCCAGTTTGTTCTGTGAACCACAAAATGTGGTCTTTGCCAAAATTAAGAGCTACCAGAAAAAGACAGGTTAGTTTCATATCAAAAGTGTCAACTGGGATTCAAAGCCAGGTGTTTGATTTCAGGTAATTAGAAGCAACATTAGCCAAGTTTGTCAGCTGGAAGGAAGAGGTTAACAATTTTATTGTTAATTAACATAATTAAGAAGACATGAGGAAATACATCATTACCCGTCAGTAAGTCACCTTGGCATTAAACTGTGACAACTTAATGGCAATGCATATAAAGTTCACTTAATTTGTCATTAACCCTAACACTCCTCAATCCTGCACCTGTTGGAGGACTGAGGACTGTTAGGGTTAAAGAAGCAGAGTAACACAGTGTACTGTGAAACATTTTTAATTATCGTTTTGCCGGTTCCACATCCCTTCACGAGTTTGTTGTGAGAAAGAATGCTGAGTGATGATTTCAGACAAAAAGCTACGTATACACTGATCTTTAAATAAGTGAATAAATATGTTTAAGCCAGGCTCAGGAGAATGGGCATGACTAATGCCTGAGACTGCAGCTCAGGCATTATCAATGTTCAGTCTCCTGAGCCAGTCTTAAACGTTAGTTTAAGATCAGCCAAGCACATACTTATTCCAATTCATATATATCTTTTTAGTCAGAGAGTCAACAGAAGTCAATATATGATGGATTTCCAGCAATTTTGTTCTAGAATTTTGCTTTCAGTTTCCAGAACACCCTCGTCTATTTTACGGAATATCCCTCGTGCACACAGACTCTTGACCAATCAAAATCGATTAAACTGTCTTGTATCCAGGTGCCGGCACGTGATTCACGCAGCAGGCAGTATCACTTCTCAGTAGGCATTATTAAATGTTAACACATGGTAAAGTTGCACATTCTTGAATAAGGAAACACTGTCTGGAGTATTTATGAATTACCAATCATAGCTTGAAAGAATCCAGAAATGGAATTTTGAAATCAAGAACAATCAATGGAGGTCAAACAAGTCTTGCAACGGAAACAGCTCATGTAATAATTTATCTATACCGCTTTCATTCTACTGGTATTAAGGTACATGTAAGAGCTAGATTTAGTTGACAAAAATTAAGCAAACAGGATACATGTGTCTGATACATGTACCATCAATAGCTTGAACGTGCCACAAATTTCCAGAGTTCATTTTTAATTTAGACATTTGTGAGCTATCATCCCCAAACCAGGCTGAAGTCGGTATTTGTGATGTTGGACAATTCCTCGCCTTCAGCTTTTTTTTACACTTTAAAGTGATCCATAATAAATCAAAATTCTGTATGCAGTAAGCTTCTCACGGGTAGTGATAGTTGTAAAACTTCCATGAAAATCTGAACAGTGGAAGTTCCAATATTTTGGGTTATGAAATTACCTACTTCAGCCTGGTTTGGGGATGGTACATCACATTTGGCAAAACTTAAAAGAGTGTGAGTTAATGAAGACCACTACATGTGTAGGTAATTGGCCAATTCCTTCCAACCTGGCCTAACACCGATCTTCTCCTTGTAATAATTAAAATAACACGTCCTGTTTAGCCTTTCTGTGCTTTATCTTCCAGGACAGCAAATACTGTAGTGTCCTCTTTGACTAAGGTGAGTAATGTAAAATGATCAGCTCAGTCCCAGGGTTCTGTTAAAAATGTCCAGACCACCAATAAGTCGAAGTGATCCCAGAATAAATTGTCACCACTTATTTCAGGGTTGGAAAATGATAGAAATTGTTATATTGGAGGAAATAATAGAAAATGAAGATGGAAAATAGTATGGAAGAAATGGAGTTAGACTGAATTGATTTCCCCCCAAATTAAAGATGTTTGCATGTTGAATCCATGAAAAAAACTGACTGAAGCTCAAATGAGCAACTCAGTGTAGAGTTGTTTTTCATAAAGTAAAAACCTTGTTGTGCACATATTAACCCTAAATAGTGAGCCAGGGGAGAGGAATCTGCCCCTCCCTTTAACATTTTTTCTGATATTTCCACAGTTTTAAAAGTAACTCTTTGCAGTCATTTTGACACCGTTTTTTACAAAAATCCAACATACTTTTCTCATGCAGCATACATTTTCCAGAGATGGATCTGCCCAAAATGTATACTTCCACTGCAGTGCTAAATGCACCCATACTGACACGCATGTAGCCATAACTTCAAATGACCATAACAAAACCATCCATTTGATTGAGTTCAAACTTCATGTTTATAATGAGATGGAGTGTCTGTATATATGCAAGCCACGTTAAAAAAAATCAGGCATGGCACAGCCAAGTTCTTGCCCCCCCCCGCTGTGAGATGGGCCAAAATAACCTGGCTCTTTTTGGGTTAAAATACACCTGTATTTCAAAGAGGTGGCAAATGTGACATGTTTTGTGTAAGCTAGCATCAATTTTGCACCTAGGAAATGGAGGTAGGCTACTTTATGGATTGGAGTACTCAATAGATTTGCCCACGGTTTTAAACAAAACACAGCTCCCTTTACTACACCCACTTCGGGGGGGGGGGGTAAGTGGGGCCTGGAAAACAGTCCATGAGCAACTGTAATTACACAATTTGAGTCTGAATTATATTGCGGACAAAGATATTGCGAGCATAGCAGCAAGTGGGTCATCGCATCAACTGTAAAACTAATCTACACTGGCAAATTTGACCTACATTTGGTAGGAACTCTCCACATATTGTGGGTTACAGAGAATGGTACAATGCAAAGACATATGAAAAAAATCTGCTGTGTTTAAGTACAGTAGCTGGAAAAGCTTCCATCAAGCATTAACTCAGGAAAGTCCTCTCCTTTTTATTATCAAACAAAGTCCACCCCACTAGGCTGAATGAAGTGTTAAGTCCCTGTAGGTCCTAGACAAAAGAGCTCCTTAGGCCCAAGGTATCAGTGTTTTGTAGGCTACATCCCTCCCTCAATAGAAGCACCAATTCAAAGTACTAGTTAGCACTAGAGCCTTGTTTTTGTATTGATATAAAGCTTGAGTAAGCTATGAACTGTACTTACATGTGCATGTAGTTTAAAGCTTTCCCGATGTCAAAATCTCTGTGGGAGAGACCCAGATTCTTTTCTGACATGTGAATAAATGTTGGTGTTTTTTCAACAGTTTTTTTGGAAGCCCTAAAACTTTCTGTAGGATCCAAAATTTTTCACAGGCCATAAGCCAAGTGCATACCAAACCTACTGAACAATTAGGCCTTGCCAACCGGTAACTTGGAAGTTGCCCTTAGCCTTGATAATCTTTTGAACTTCACAAAGGTTAATACATTGACCGCAGCCCTCACTTTGGCAACAGCCACAAAAAGTTACCTCATTTACCCCCAAAGGTGGAAAATTTACATCTAAAAGCCCAAAATACCATGTATTTTATCACTCAACACAGCACCTTAGCTTTTCATCTTACACAGGTTTGGCTTGAGGGGGTGGAAAAGAGAAATTCTTCCGGGTAGATTCCTGGGGTAATTTGGCAATGATTGATGAGATGCCGCCTGTGACATTTCAAGAGAATGTTGTTGGAAATGTGCCGAGGTAAACTACAGAAGGCTGTCGGGGTTCCAACCCCCTCCCCCATCAGAAATTGGGCCCTTCCCAGTGGCTTGCTGCTGGAAACAAACAAGGCTTTGTGTTTTATGCCATCGGCATTGTGGTTTTTCAACCTCCTGTTCACCATTTGTCTAGGCTGCTAAAAAACTGCACAGAGAACGTAAAAAGAGTCCATGGAATATCACATCGCTGTAAATGGTCATTTTTGTTTTTTTTCTTGTGTACACTTTGAAGGGAAGTCAGGGTCTGGGGTTCTTTCCTCACCGTTCGCCTCTGCAACCCCAGTTTGATTCCCAGCTTGGTCCTGAACTGGATTAGGTTTTCAGTCCGTACCTGAGTTCCTTGAGTTTTCCCCCAAATATTCTACTGGAGTTATCTGCTTCTCATTGTCTGCTCTCTACAGGTTTCTTCAGGCTTTAATGAGCCTGAGGGGTGCCTTAAGGAATCGGAGGTTCCAATACCATTTTGTAACTTTTGATTCAAAACCACAGAGGGCACCAGGTAGCTCATACCCTTTGACTTTTTGTCTATTTTTTTTTTTTTTTACTTTTTAATTGACTGCTTTGTAATGGATATATTGCTAGGATGGAGCTCATTTGCAAAGATAATCAGGAAGCCAGACCATGTTGTGAACAAAAGCACACCCTCTTCCGACCAAACATGAGACATGGAAGTTGCACCTGTGCACATTACATCACCTCATGTGCTTTCACAGCCAAGCCACATGATTTTTCCGCTATCCAGGTTTGGCATGAATTACATGTACTTTAACACAATGTATTAATTGTTTAAAGGCCAGTTCATAATACAGGCGTATGTGACAGCAAAGCCAGCTCGACGTCACCAAAGATTTGCAGACAAATTTTTACTAAGTTGGAATGGGTTCAACTTTTGCAAATATGCAGTATGAATATTTGATCTAACATCAAAAATTTGCATTTGTGTTTGCTTTCATGCCAAGCATGAACAAACATGAGCTTGTGACTAGGATACAAACAACTGATACATTTTTGACTGAATGATCACTCAAAACAAAGAAAGATTACCAGCATGTATAGATTCCAGTTTGGTTTTCTTGCCGACTATCTTTCAAGCACAATTTGATCTGGAAATTAAGTTATACTTACGTATCTAAATCATGATTTAGATACTATCTGAGCACATTTAAATGCTTCATGCTCGTACAATGTGCCATTGTGGAGCTCCAGCAGCACACACACAAAATGAAGTGCGCTACATGTCATTTTGAGATCAGACCAGATCATTTTGAGCTCATGGGATCAGATCCATCAGCATATTCCTGTACACCAACTCACAAGCACTGAACATTATCAAGCTGGCGTCGGAATGTTTTTATCCCAATTGACTCTGCCATATTAGAATACTGAACAGTCTTACATATGCCATTACCTTCAGAAATGGACATTGAGACTAAGTGATAGGGTTGGCGATGTACATGTACCATGTCTTACCAATTATCAAGTTTGGAATTTAAAGCAGCACCAAATACGTGACCAGACTTAAGTTTTACAAAACCTTGGTTTTGTTCACTGCAACCCTACTGAATGCTGATATCTGTCTCATAAAAAAATTTAATAACCCTAGCAGAAAGCTTCAGCTGATTTTAACTTGTAACACTAGCTCAAGTATTCTGAACATTTTAGGCTCTTCTCAGATACAAACTCACCAAGCACAGCAGCGCCCTGGCTCGGTACAAACGGCACATTGTTTTTGTACCATGTGATGTTGGCAGGAGGCTTGCTGACTGGAGGGCGGCAGATCAACGTTGCGGCAGAGTCTTCCACTACCTCTACATTGGACGGACTCTCTGTAAAGAACCAGTCCATGGCTACATGAAAAAACAAAAATAAAATGTAATTATTAGTTTACTGATCATCTACCCTTACTGAAAGAATCTGTGAACCAGGATTTCCGTAACAGAAGTGATGTAACGTACATGTAAAGTGGATGAAAGCTTACAGACACAAATCTGGTCCGTGCAAGAATTGTTGAGAGCACTACAGTCTCAAAGGAGCCAAGACTGCACTTGAATGTTTTGGCAGTGGCTGAGGCTAAGGATGGATCCCAATCACTTATCTACATGTATGGCTTGGAATTATATTTTTATTTATACACTACTCTATCGGAATTGCCACAACCAAAGACGTGTGCACCATTTTTGCCGCAGCTACATGTAAGTACATGTCATTCAGATACAGCCTAACATACACATGTGAATCCACTAGCTAGTGGCTGCAGCTACGGTGTTCTTAACACAGACACCTGCATTACTCCTAGTGGCAATCAGTTAATACAGACACAGCAATACAGACACAGCATAATATGCTGTCAGACACAGCATAATATGCTATGTCTGTACTGCATCATTAAAAGTGACCTGCAGAGCATTTTGAAGGGCTGAATGAATGCAGATTTTTATAATGAATACTTCAACAATTTTACAAAACACACACAAATCTGCCAAATCATTGACAGCAAGGTGTGCAACTTCACGTATCAATCAATTAACCCACACAATGTTGTTTAAGAATTCTCTGTTTGAGTCACACGTAACGGGGGGAGCCAAGTGGAATGCTGGGTCCCATTTCATTATCTTGAGGAAGCTGAAATGAAACAAATGGCATGATCTGTGCAAAACAATGCACAGGTTCCCTGTCGGTGCATCCCTGGGGGTGAGGTGGACAACACCTTTTGTTAAACAAACAGGTAGCTCTAATGTTCCACATGTGGCCTGCAAATCAGAACAGGGAAAGGAGGCTTTCTGCATTCCGCTGTTTTTCATTACAAAGTGCACAAGGGACTTAAAAACAAAAGACTCTATAATACAGAGTACACAAAAATAACGCTTTCTGCCTTTAGGGGCAATTCCTACATAAGGGGAATTATGAGGTTTACTGAGGTTGGGATGCCAGCACAAGCATTGCATGAACACAAAATAGGTTGGTGACATTTCCTCCTCTTGTGGTCTGCTAAATCTCATTAGCATCAAAGTGTACCAAGAAATCTGTTGCGTCAAGTATATGTACACTGAAGATTCCATCCACTTTCATTACATGAACTGTTAACTATTTCTGAATTGTACAAATCACTTTACAAATACATTCTTAAAATAGCAAAGGTACATGTGTAAGAAATTTTTCCACTATCATTTCATATCAATACATGAAAGACGTCATCCTGTGTGTGCTGTATGATAGTCATCCATGAACATTTTCAAAGACTACTGGATTTGTTGTAATATTGAATAGGTCGTGATGAAAGTCCCACTTCAACCTTTTCCTCCCCGATTCTCACTCTGTTAATTTTAATCTGCTGCATGATTTAGTACTGGTACACATTTCCTGCAACAATGGTAACCCTGATTCCAGTGGGAATAAATCTTGGATATGATGGGACATTTCCGTCCATTTTACACACATACTAATAATAATAATAATACAGCATTTATAAGGCGCCTGTATCTGGTGACCATTCAAAGGCGCCGGTCTGATGAAAGAGCCTCGGTCTCAAGAAGGAAAAGCTAGGACATAAAGGTGGGTTTTTAATCTCTGGGCAAAGAGTGTGGGGTTATGTGTTTCTCTCAGATCTACCGGGAGGGAGTTCCAAAGACGGGGGGCGGCACTTGAAAAGGCCCTGTCACCATAACTGCTCAGGCGGGTTCGAGGAACAAATAGTGACTTTCCTGATGACCTCAAGCCCAACACACATGTACCTTTCTTCAGTCACTGTTCATATCCACCTTGAAATGCACATTTCAAAGACATCAGATTCCAGCGTTCAGTTGAAATAAAAATCTGGATTTGCTGTGACATCAAATAGGTCATGATGACTGTTCCCATTCAACTCCCTCCATTTTCAACGAATCATCACCTTTTTGCATGTAACTGTCCCATTAACTGCACTTCAGATACATAGCTATCAGTATGAACACAGTCATCCCTTCCTAAATCTTAATGACTCAGAAGTTATTATGGTCATCATCAATGTAGCGGCGCAAGATGGATAACTCGGCCAAAAAGGCGTTATCACCATGGGCGCCATTCGAGTGTGAATGCACAGGCACAGGCAGAGTGTGTGCCGGCCTGTCGCAGCGCCTGCACTGTGCATTAACATGCCTTGCGCAGGTGTAGTCCAACCCAAATGGCGCCCATGCGATAACAACATTTTACTCATATTCATGGTGAAGTTCCCCATCTTGCGCCGCTACACAGTGCTATAAGATCTTTGGTCATCACTGTCCAGATTTTACTACTCGATAACAGTGAATCATGATGCAGACCAGCATGTGCATACATGTGTACATTGTACATGTAGATGTGTTTTCTTCTTGTTTGTTTTTTGTGTTAATGGCACTTTCAGCTTCTCAGGCTATTTGTGCCAATAACTATACATTTATTCATAACCTTTATTAATCAGCATCACATTAAGGAGGTCAGGAAGAAGGTCCAGTTTCACAAAGCAGGAGGAAACCTGCAACAGCAAGTATGGACTGGAAACCAAATGCACTTAAAGCCAGGGCCAAGCCAGGACTCGTACCCTGGCTTCATTGGGGTAAAGCAAGAAAAGAACCGCTATGCTAACCTGCTCCCCTAGATGTGTCTTTCACGAAGGTGGTATTTTTAGCTCAATGTGCTTAGAACATTCAACTCATATAAAAAAACTTGCGAGGCACGCTTGTTCCCAGGAGGAACCCAACACCTCATGTTATGATGTGAGCACGATTTAGCCAAATTGAAATATTAATGCAGTGACAGGTACCGCCTGGTATCAGTGAAAGACGATGGATCTACTTGCATCATGGTGATGGTGATGAAAAGGATTCTTCCTTCCTCAGAGTACATGCATACGCATGGATCTTGATGGCTTCAAAGTCAAAGTTTGTTTCAATGCTGACAAATATTTTTAGCAGTTAATAAGCGTGGACAAGATTGGTTCTCTAAAGCTGGAAGAGCGTCTGGAGAAAACTCCAGAAGATTGCATGACTCACATGTGATCTCATTAAAAGCATGCACCTACATTACTGTCATAGCATGAGTACACTTTGTGGCAAGTTCCATGTTACATTCTACAAGTACGTGCAATTTTGGAATATCATTTCTAATAAAAATCAGTCCCACATTCTTAATGTAAGGGCTGTTGGAGAGCTTCTCCCTAACCATCCTAATACTTTGTCCTTCCACCAACCCTTCCGCTGACCCCGCCCCTCCATTTGCCTCCTTTCGGTGTTATCTTTTCCATCTGTCAAACTGCCAGATTCCTCAATAAGATATACACGTCCCAAACAATCTGCAAATTAGAAATGATTAGGACAAGGGGAAAGCTTGACTCTAACCTCCCAACTGCCTGGTTGGAGGGCGGATGGAGTGAGTTCACAACATGGTCAAAGCACAAACAAACCAAAAGCCTGCGAGAGGCGGCTCAAGGAAATCAGAAGGGACAAGCCAATCAGCATGTCTGACTTGGGGGGAATGAAAGAGGGGTTGAGCAAGGTCAGAAGACAACAATCACAAAGGTCACCAAATTATTCTAAATCCATTGCATGTATTTTTTACAATACACGTATGATACTATTTAAATTTGCTCAGATTTTAGAATATCCTTAAATGGTGATATGTACATGTATCTCAGGGAGGATAAGCACCCTTAAACTGGAATCATAATTTTTAAGCAAGTAATAAATTGCTTACCATCACATGCAATTACGATGACTGATTTCTACTTCCGGAAAAATGCAAACACAGCAAATCCAATACATGTTTTTCTTGATGGGTACAGGTACATAAAAAACACTAAATCTTGTTGTATTATTTATGCAACGTGTGCAGAGAGGAAATTTGTTTAAGCAGAGTTCCACAAGAGTAAATTCACTTTGAACTGTATACAAGAACAATTACACAGATGCCTCTGCAACCAGGCAATTGGTAAAAAAACTTACCGTCTTTGATCCAGTTTTTTATGTATGTGTACATGAATTACACTAATTCCTGCAGTAAAGCTATGTACCTCAAATGCCAGGAAACAACAAAATGTGCCATCCTACAATGTATTTAGCTGTGTTCTGCTATGTTAAGAACCAAGCACACATTTTTTCAAAACTATACATTCACAGTTGGGCAAGTTCCAACTTGTTGCACGCCAAAGGAAGAATATACTATCAGCTGCAACCTGATCATGGGAAAATGTCAGAGAACTCTGTTACTCAGAGAAGCAGCAGCATTTGGATGACAAAGTTTGTTCGGATTTGTTATCTGAGTCTGTTAAATGGAAAGCGGTATGTCACTACCAGAGTCTGAAAAGGTTGCAAGGAATAACACTTGTTTTAAATGGGTGCAGATAACTGCCATTTTGAGTTGGTTATAAGGTATCAAGTTCATTACAACTCCGGACAAGCTGTGTGCAGATCAACTGGCTGTGGCTAGGATTAGGAGTAATGCACATGTTCATGGGAAGGCACTGCAGCCACTAGCTATGCGGCTTCCATAGGTATATGTGCCCTCAACAGCCACAGTCATAAGGTTTGGACACAGATACAATGTCATGTTCTCTTGCAAATATACGGCCCAGCTTCCATCTCCAGGCCCGGCATGCTGTTCACAGCTACTCTCTAGATTCTCGTACTTACTGGCTGCAGTTAAAGTGATGGGATTAGTTGACACCGCTCCGAGCCGGCTGGTTCCAGTGCACACGTAACTCCCATCATCAGCATCTCCGACAGTGAGGAAGAACAAGGTGCCGTTGGCAAGAACTTGGTAACTGGTGGTGTTGGAGAGGTCGTAGGGGTTGCTGGCCCGTCTCCAGCTGACAACGGGAACTGGGTCGCCTAGGATCTGACAGGGGAATGCTGCTGAGCTACCTGCTGGGACAATCTTACTTGAGGGTGCTATGCTGATGTAAGGCTCTCCAGGATTGGCTGAAGGTGGACAAATTAAAATTTGGGAATACTGAAATACAAACCATCATGTCTTGACCCACAAAATGGGGAAACTGTAAACTATTAACGTTGGTGACTGCATAGTTGCCAGGCCTATTACTTCACCAGTTGCGACAAAAACCAATCAGACAACATGGTCATGGATGTTACTATTTTTAATTTAATATTCTTACCTTTCCAGCATAAACTGAAGGTTTAAACCACTCAAAGGCAACTCCAGAACCAAATTCTGGGGGAACTTGGCATTTTTGGATGGGGCCCAAAATTAGGAATTTTTTAAATAAATCTTTCATGACCATTGGGGTCATTTCATTTGGTGAAGTTACATTTTGGGACTTTTAATGAGAAATAAAATGGACCCAAAATGCCCTTTCTCATTATTTGTCTAAAGATCCACCACTATAATTTTAAACGTTATTTCTTGAATGACAGATTTTTAGGTAAGCTCAATTTATTTGTAAGCATCAAAATCTAAGATTTTCAGTTCTTTTGCAATGCACTTACGATTAACTGTGAGTGTAGAATATGCACTTCTTTCAACCTGCCCACTTAAAAGTCGGTTGGTCACCACACAGCGATATCGCCCCTCGTGCCTCTTGCGTACGTTGTTTATCTGAAGTGTTTGGGACCTCTTCAGGGAATTGAAGCCACCAAACTGCTCCCCGTAGGACAGTTCATCGATCACTGGTAGTCCCTCCTTTTCCCAGGTGATGGTCGGGAGGGGACGGCTATCGCCAGAGACACACTGGAAGTAAGCTGGCGCAAGCTGCTTGTCTATGACGGTCTGATTACCGGTGATGAAATCCACAGGGTTCAGAACTAGGCAAAAGAGAACAAAAAAATTGGCTTACTAACTTGTATTACAGGGTCTGTAACACGTTTCTAAAAATACTGGCTCTACAGAATAAATGCTCAACATGTACAGTTCAGGACAGAAGTTGCCTCAAAAGACTTCTTAAAGGTTTTGATGGGAAGACGTTAGTCCTAGAAGCAGACACTCTTGGTACAGTAAATGTGTCCTTCTTTATGGGTTCTCTGCATGAACCAATGGAGCAAACATTTACGATCTGCAATACGTGCATGTTTGTTTGCCTATCTGGAACACAGTACAACCAAAAATGAATAATCTGCCTACAAGTACATATATCTGTAGTGTTCAGCATGGGTTCCACAGACATTACGGCCTGCCAGCCCCTGTAAGTTTGTTAGCTGTAAGGGCATACTTGCATGGATTACAGATAACCTTGGGCATTAGTTTAACTGTGCAAAACCCATAGCACTCAGTGCTTGAATGTGATTACAGTGCATGCATCACAGTATAGGGCAAATGATCAACTCCATCTCAATTCTCTGTAATAGTCCATCACGAGCCATAATCACAAGTGAACTAGCCTGAAAGTCAAGTCTCCGGATATTTCATTAGTAAGCTGTGACAAAAACATTCCTGTGTCACTGTTCCTCCTGCTACTTATGGCAGGGCTTGCGACTGGGCTCTTGAAAGGACAAGTGACTTGACTTGTCATGGACTCCACTACAGCCCTAGTAAAGAGAAACTTTACTGAGCTGTGACCCAAGGTCACAAAGATATATAAAGTGAAGCATGCCAGTCAGGATTGTCTACTGCTAAGTTCCAACACCACCAAAAACTCATGTAAAAAATGTTTCATTCTGTGATTCTTTCCCACCAAGTTTTTCTAGGAATCCCTGGGAGGGAGACTTGTTTTTGGACAAAGTGGTGCAGCATTGCATTATGTGACTGAGGCTGCATTCGAATCAGTTGTCCAGACCCAGGTCTACGTGGTCTAGGTCTTCACTCCATTGGAAATAACCAGAGATGTGCAGACAACGGACCTAACCATACACCTGTACAATGTAGCTCTCGAAGCCTGTTTTGAGCACAGTCTATAAGCAAATTTGAGATGACAAAATACGGGTGATTCTTGATACAATGTGCCACCAAGAGGATGCTACAGAAAGGCCATTTTTTGTAGTGCATTGTGGGCAATTCTATTCACCAGCTGTACACGGGGAACTTTAATTGTTCTCAGTGTTTGTTCCTCAGGGAAGGAGATTTGTAAGTGTATTTTGAGTTGCAGTTTTAATAAATCCCTTCTTTCTATTCCATGGGATATCCAATTCTATAAAAACTTTCCCCAAGCTGTCTATTGACATATATTCAAATGCAAACTGTGACATGGTGGCCATGATTTTGTTGACTGTAAGCTTGAAAACTGGCCTCTTCATGGTAATCTCTTGGTGGCACACTGTACTCTTAATCACCCCATTGTGCAAAAAAAGCCTACAAGACATGCACTGTATCTCGGTTACAACTGGTTCTCAGTTTATTTTTCTTAGCACATACAGTATATTGTTGCCTGGCAGTGGTTTCCACCGATCAGAAACACTGGACCCTGGCAATTGTGGCCACTTCCACACAGATGCAATAAACAATGACTCTGATTGTTAGCATGGTTCCCAGAGAACTTTTCCTCAATTACAGGTATCTACGATCACAGTACAAGACAAGGATAATTGTGCCCACCTGGGCAATGTCTGATATAATGAGAGGTCAGCTGGTCCTAGTTAAGGCCAATCAATTATCAAAACAGGATTGTCGCCATTAACGACATTTCCCCATCTGTTGTCATAGGAACTCACCTGTGCCGGACAGGTGAAATACAGTGCATATACGTGACCAACTAGGGAGGTTGAACGGGCCAGAAACTCAAAAATAGGTTATTTCGCTCATCGCTCCATTTCCGTATAACCTGGAACTAATTCATGCCCAGACCTGACCTTGCCAATGCTCCAGTTTCATTTCTACACCTCAGTTTGAAATGAAACTGGCAATTTCTTGGTCAGAGAGGTTTCTCATGCGGATGTATACAATTTAGCACACCAGACATGTGCATGGTCTTATGATGTCACACCAACATGTTCTGTTTTGATACTGGGGGAGGCAGCTTAAAGCAGTAATGTAAAGTTAAAAGATTTACCGTTCTGACATCTACAGAGCTTGAGGGCTTACAATTTTTTTTATGTTTTTATACCACACGACAATGCTTTCAACTGAAGTTACGAAAAAATAATAAAAATTCGGCACTGCCAAGAGTTCCCATTCCCATGGCCAGTTCCATGACAGCTTAGCCGTGATTAGAAGTACATGCTACTTCCTCGTCTATCTGCGCTCCTTCCCACCTCACAGTTGGCACATCCCCCTTTTCGGAGCTAAATCAGTGCACAATTTGGCAGGAAATGACAAGAACAAACCACACTTGCAACATACATGTATACAACAATCTTCCATGGCACTGGTCTCTGTCAAATGAAAGAAAACATCCCGGGATGAACCTGAAGATTAGGGACAACTGCACTTGGGTCCATCTCTACTGACTTGAGTGAAGAAGTCCCAATCCACAGGTGTCCCATGTCACAGAAGACATCGAAATCATCCCAGCTGTGCCAAATTAATCAACACAATATTTGCCCACAGGGAAGATTAAAAGAGGAAGCTTTTCCGTTCAGCATGGTGCCTCTCTGAGGATGACTGAGACAGGAAGCTTTCAGGACAGGCCGAATGTAAACAATTTATGAGAATACTGTGGAGAAACACACATGCAAATTTTAAGTTTCCCTGTAATAACCAGGGATTTGGGTAGAAAGAACCTCAGAAGGGACAGGTGGAGTCTACAGCAGACATGGCAGAGGAAGGGGGATATACCTGTGACTTTGAACTGAAAAATCTTCCCTCATTTGAACTTACATGTAAAAGTAAAACAGCTCCAGATTTGACTCTTTCAGTAAGTGAAAATCGGTACTTTTGATTATTAAAGTGTGGAATTAAGAGTTCTTTACACTGACTACTGGTGCCTATTTGTTTTAAAAGCCTTCATCAGTGCACAGGTTAGTAGCATGCCAAAGCTTTAACATTAACAGCCCTTGCACCATTTCAAAACCAAGACAATTCCAACATGCGTTCCTACATACAGGTGCATATGTGTCAAGTGCTGTTTCACTGCTCAGTGGGCACGTCTTGGTTCTTAAGTTTGCATGCTACATGTATTTGTTGTGCTCCTATACATGTACTTTTCCAGTTCTTGAGATTTCTGTTGAAGAGAAGAACGTTCCAGGTATAAATAGAAAGTTATTTTAGTGCACCATGAAAGTGGCCCATGGAAAGTCTCTGCACTTCAGCTTTTCTTGTAGTTTGGTGGGACTTTATAGTGAGGAAATGCTTCCCTTCTTCTTGAGATAACCTCTACTTCTACAGAAACCTAGGTGTGAACTATCTTAATAACCTTAGCGTTTGCCATTTCGGTTTTGGTCAACATCTTGAGAACCTGTTGATCTTGTAAACTACATTGGAAATAGCAAATGCATCTATCAGGAACCCCTTGAGTATATTAAATCAAAGGATAAACGTCTCCATCTTACTTCCACAGAGTGCAACTGTGCAATTCTGTTGATTTATCTTCTTCATTAACTATGGAAATATGCATGTATGCCACGCTGCAAAGAACATCAGACACAATGGGAAGCTGGGAGGGTTTTATGAACTACAGCAAGTCTCGATTTTATGAAGAAAACACACAGCAGGGCAGACACACAGATGCATAAACACCACGGGTGGTTGGTTTTAAGGCCACAGTGACGACATACAGTGCAAGACCGTTTAATGACGGTATCCTACGCTACAGCTGCGCTTGGCTGAAAATCACAGAACCAGTGAGTGGGACTTGTTGGCATACGAAGGAAATATCTCATTGATGCTGCCAGCTTCGGGGCATGAAACTCAACTTGGAGCTAGCCAAGATTTTTTTGGCAGTATACGTGTACATGTAGGTATCACTGTTTCAGGTGATCTACGGAGGAATTTTGGCACTTGTTGCTAAAAACAAGTAACAGTTTTGGTGGTTGGTCACTGGTTGAATATTTTGGTGAACATTGGCTTCATCTATGGTCATATAAACCATGCCCCTGAATGGGCTCATAAATAAAGTTCACATACAACCATGTTCATGTACATGTATAGTATTTCAGCTTACTCTGCACGGGGTTGTAGTTTTTCAACAGGATAGCTGCCTGTATAATATTACTGTAATATCAGTGAGCACGAGGTTCAGTCGTGATCGTAAAAGACTGATTCACAATCTTTACCCACAGTCGTAGGCTTATCAACTGTACACATGCTCAGCACCCCAGTAGAAGCCTGTTAATCCCAAACGGATAATTTTTCTCCATCAACAACAATTTGTGCTGAATGCCTGTACTTCAGGTAATCCTAATTTTTTTTAGCTAACTTTTAAATTCTGCATCCCCTGGGGCAGGTTGGGAGCTTCTCGGCTGACCCCCTTACGCCACTGATTGGCAGCCTGAAGGAAATATCCTGTAGCCAGCCTGTGGGATGGCAGGATTTGCCCTTTTTCCTCTCACCTTTAGTACCACTTCCGAAACACCTAAAAGACCTTACCTGAGGGTTAGGGGTGGGAGAAGGAGGTAAGTAGAGACCCCAAGCTTGGAACGGACTTTCCAATCACTGTGATAAATTTGTTTTCCAGATTGTCAATCAATCTTTCAATTGAAGGTTACATCTTTGGCATACTTGTACATGTATTGCTCTCTAGTCTTTATATGGACACCACAGGGAATTTTTTGTAATGATCCCGGGTGATACGGTCAAGCAAGTAGAAGTACAAGAGTCTTCTAATTGTGGGCTTTTTTAACACAAACATGTATTAAGATGTCTTGTCCTTCACAATTCTGGAGTGTACATGTATGTGACCAAAATTCTAGTAAAGCTGTATACATGAAGGAGCAGGCTTGAGCACAAACTACAGTTTGGCCAGTAGTCGATTGCTTTTTAACAATGTACATGCACAAATCAGTTACAGTCTAACAACTCTCGTTGGTCAACTTTTTAAAATCTAATCATTACTCACATTTGACCACTGACTGCGATTCTCACAGCGTACATGGACACTGAAAACTCATACAGTTATTTTCATGTGAATGGTTCCCTCTGTAATGATAAATGAAATCAGCTATTGGTATCCAGCGGTGCGACCATACCCCTGAGCCTGGTCCAAAATGGTCAACTAGATAGTCCCAACCATCCATTGCTCGGTTGGTGTTAGTCGAACGTACTACACTGAGGTATATTGTTAACTATCGCTGTCGCTCAAACTTGCCCTAGGTTGTAGCCAAGAGAACCTTCATTCTCAGCTGCAAGCAGGGTGGTACAAACATGTATAAAACACTGCTGAGATTCAAACATCATTAGTTGGAGCAAAGAAATTCCAACTTCAATCGAGTGAGGCTAAACTAGAGTGACGAGTTCTGTTAATGGAATGGTACATGGTGACTTGCATGCAATCCATTTCTGAGAACTGATCACAACTCGGCTACATTTGCATGAGATGGCATTATGTTTGCGTGCTCCTCGACAGCATATGCTCCACAGTTAAAAATGTGTTCAATTTTTCACTTTCTTTCACACTGGCCAGTTTTTCAAGGGTTTCATATCCTTTTTAATGTATAGCTGATTTCAAAGCTTCACAGCTGAATACTACTTTACAGAAACATAACAGCTGTGACTAACAGAATTGAAAATATTGACGAATCTTGATGAATTAGTCGCTGCATCAGAGTACACAATTTACTGACCAGGACAGCTGGGGTTCATTGATTGAAAACAGTTGCCATCCATACATGTATGTACATGTTGTACATGTACACTGAAATGCCTGACTCACATTAAAAAGGATTTAAAAGTTTCACTCATCTGACATGATCCACTGTACAACCAGCAAACTTCCAAGCAATCAACTACAATATTCATCCAGCCTGCCAAGCAAACAGTGCACGCTGGCCAATGAGGTAGCAACTGTGGATCAAGTGACTCTGACAACTTTATAGCTACAATCCTTTTTACAGCTTGGCTTAAGCTTATGTCAGTTTTGCTGAGCCTTTTGAGATTACACAAGCCAATGGGTCACGCAAGTCTCAACAGGGACTGAACTACCCAAAAGTTCATTATCTTGAAATAGCTAGAAATTCCATTTTCATTGTACAGTCTAATTCTGCAGTCAATCCACAGTTTTGCCTTTGGCATTGTGCAACCAACTATTCACTTTGGTTGGGAAATTTACCGTCATATGCACGCTCCCATCTAGAGGGAAGGGGCTAGTCTCCCTCTAGCCCCTGTCACATTTCTTCCCCCCCCCACGTACCTTGCCTCAGAGTAAAATTTCTGTGATTTTTCTCTCTACGCCTGGCTGCGGCTGTAATTAGACTGTGGATTTGCACGACACGGTTTGGTGGGGCCCACAATTGGGCCGTGCACCCAAAGCCGCTGGCAGGAAATCAGATAACCTTATTTGGGTCTCAGACACGATATTGGAACAAGAGATTGGGGAAGGGAGAGAGGAGCAGGAGGTGTGTGGGGGGCTCATATAACATCATATTGGACTAAAACTTTCTACTAAAATGGGTGAAATTTTGAGAACTACGTCAGGGCTTGTGACCTAAAAGTTAGCACATGTGATATGGAGCACACTTGTCAGCATTTCCCTGGAGAGTGTTTCGAACTTGAGCAGTTACATTCTGCCTCTAAATCCATGTTTGAGGGTGTGTAGTGTTCAAAAATCAGTCTAACAATTCGTATTGGTGACAGATTTTAACCTAGAAAGCTTCTGAAACTACAGTATACGACAGCCTTCCTGTCAAATTTATAATTTATGAATTGTACAAATTCAGACCAGGTCCTGAGCCAAATCAGGCAGTTAAGGATGCGTCCAGTATGATTGCTCCTGAAGTTTACTGTATCCACGCTGACCTCATGTACATGTACATACATGTAGATGAATGTCAGTCTACAGTAGAGGGCTGCAGCTGCTAACAGACAGCTTCAATAGAAATGCTTTTGACGTGGCAAAAACTTTCAGAGACATAGTACAATAATGACAGGGTTAGCATCCGGCACCAATTTTGTGGCACTGCTTTCATAGCTTAGCAGAAATGTTGTATTTACTGTACAGTTAACTGTAATGCAGCTATAAGCACTAGTGGCATTGCTGTGCTGACTCTTGGGCTTGCACTGGGGTGTCTGTGTATTCTTGCATCACTGATATAATCAACAGTTTCCTTGGAGGCTAACTTGCTTTTGTTGTGCTGTTTTGCTGGTCTCCATGAAATAGATGTCTCAGTGCAAACTGGCGGTTAAGCAGGGTTGTGAAACTGGACCCTGATCTAACCATCTATATCTTTTTTAATTGCTCGACAACTATCGAGTAAGAACCATTTGCAAACAATACATACATTGCATGACAATTGTATGAACACTGACAAATGTCTCTTGTACTTTACATTTTTCTTGTAAGAGTCTCTTTGCCCTTTTAAACTTACATGCAAAATAGAGCATGGCTGCCACGCTCTCCTTCTGGTCGACAAATCCCCCGGATGATGTCAGGCTAGCGATGCAGGAGTATGTTCCCTCATCACCACTCTGTGTCGGAGACACGTGAAGGGTTCCGTTGGGGTAGACGGCCACCCGTCCTCCGGCACTCATGGGGGCATTGTTGTGTTTCCACTGAATAGTGATAGTCCCAGGCCGCAGATCGACAGCCATGCAGTGAAATCGCACTGCCTGGCCCAGGGCAACTACTGTGTCTTGCGGCTCCTCCTGAAACACTGCAGAAAAATTAAGATTGCCTTATCAACGATGAACAACTCATTTTTAGAACATGCTCAAATAAGCTTTGTATTTATACTCAAAAGCAATATAATTATAAAAAGATATTCCCAATGAAATTACCTACATGTAACTGTACAACTTACAGTGTACAATCCAGAATAATCTGTTCATTCAGTTTAGTATCATTAAATAAAAGTATAAATTCTATATGAACAGTGCCTAAATGGGGGATGGAATGATATAATCACAGTTAAATGGAGAATGGATTGATCAACTATCATTATCAACCATCTATCTTCAATATTAAATAGTAAAACTGAAGATGGCATCTGACTTCACTTCTAAACTTACTTCCACTGAAAATCAGAGATAAGATCTGCTCCGACATGGAAAAAGTGTACAATGCCCATCCTTTGATGAAATAATTATTCAAACTACACACTGACATCATTACAGATTATTCATCCATTCTGGTTTTTGAGTAATGTCTTTTTGCATGGTACTCCTGTCTGAAGGAGACCAGTCCTGAAGCAAGTGCTGGAACCCCCACCTATTAGTAACAGCTTTCCAAAAACCAATACATCCATATAACTATTAACAGCTTCCTGCCGGGTGGCATTTGCATATGCAGGATCAGTTCCCAGGCTGGCATTGACTTTCCGTTTTCAAAATTCTTCAACAATTTGTAACTTCATTCACTGGATGTTTACACCCACATGAATGACTGTCTGGTGGCTACTCCGATCTAGCAGGTAATCTCCATTGACACCTGAGTATTGCAGCCAGGCCTGCCGCCCAGTAAAGAGAGACCAGATTGTGCGGTGTTGCGTAATTTTATTAGTTCCTAAAACTGGCCCAGCGTGTTGCTGAATGGCAATGGTGTCTTTTCAAATGCAGCCATATTAGCATGCAGCAGTACCGTATCGCTCATTGCCGGAGAGCTGGAGCACTTTTGTCCCTGCTGATAATACGCGGGCACTGAATGCCGCAAACAGTGATATATTGTTTCGAAACAATGACAGATTACCTCCACTAATGCCAGCCAAAAAATGATAGCAATTCCCAGCAGCTCAGTCTTGTGTTCCGAATATGGTCTTTTGTTACAAGGCCAATCTCTTTTTTTGTCCGATTTCGGGCACCCAAGCTAATGTATGCGTACAAACCCAAGGTACCCGGTACCGGAAGCACCGGCACCAAGTGGTTAAAGCAATGTCATGTACCAGATGGTGAAGCGTTTATAAATCAGCCCAACCAAACATGCATACTTTGAAGCTTCAAATAAACTTCTCTGACTTTTCATTTAGATCTTACAATTCCTTGATATATCATACTTCCCAAACTCCCTAAAACACACAAAAATGTGTTCTGGTTGGCAAGGACACCAGGTACGTATTTATATTTCTAAGTTATGTTTAACTTTTCCCTAAAGTTGTAAGCCAAACCATGAAAAAGGAACTCCTTTTATGGTACTGGTACATTCAAATTCTATTGTCCAGATGGAAACAGTTGGAAAATGAGTCCCATAGTTGATGGGGAGTCTGTTACAACTGACCAGAAAAGGGAAACCTATGCAATTCTGACAAGTTCTGTCTTTAAAGCACACCTGACAATAAAATCTTAAACCCTGGACTTGTTTTGGGCCAACTAAGGAAGGGTTCATTTTGAACCTCACCACAACTCTGAACTCGCCCCGTGAAGACCGTGGCAGTTCAAGCAGAACTGAACCGTCAATGCTAAAAAGCGTTTCGTCCCGATGCCTGCCCTATGAATCACCGCAACCTTTCGGGTTGAAACGGCTGTGGAATTTCTGACATTTTCAGTTTGGGCAAGTGTGCTGCTGTACACATCACACACTCTTATCTTCTTCTTTTTCGGATGCTGGCTCACCCAGATAGCACTAGGGGCAGGAACTAGCATTAATTTTCCTGGAGATCATGAGATACACCATCCTCCCCAAAAATGCACTCTTATCTGTGTGAATGTAACAAGATTTGGCACATGAGTAATATGAGATGTTGGGGGAGGGGGTTGTGATTGGCATGACCTAGTTGTGTTTGCAAACAATTTGAGAGGAAGAGGAACACAGCTGGATTAATTCCAGGGGGGCAATATCTCAAAGCCACAATATCAGCACGGGGCAGAGAGCGCCACCTATTGGGAGTGGTGTGTCAGCCACCTGTATGGCTAAAAAGTGAATTATTCATTCCAAGTTTTGCAAGATGTCATATGTGCCAAGATGTATACAGTATATGTAGCACATGATACTGAGGGAATAATGTAAAATGTACATGTATGTTAAATTAGTTGAAAGCACTGTGTGACATAAGTATTGGTGATGTCACACTTTGTCTTGTGTGCACTTTCCAATGATGCCGGTGGATGACCACCGTCCACAAAGCACCACAGGAAAGCACATCCGTAAACATACATGTACATGTAATGTAACCTCTTCAGTACAGAGGTCTATGTCATTGACGTCTCTGTGCACAAAGTGGTGCATGATTGCTTTGACATCAATGTACACTGTACCTCAAAGTTTTATATTGCGCATAGTTTTAGTGCACAAGATAGGTCAGTTTGAAGTGTCCACTGATCAAGATAGGTCAGTCTGAAGAGTTCACTGATCAAGAAAGGTCAGTTGGTTGACTGATCTGGATTTGTTTAACACAAGTCTGATGTTATGGTTGCTTTCTACATGTACGGCACTGGTAAAAGATACACAGTGTTTCACTTTAATTTACAAATAATTAGGAATGTATATGTACATGCAGTTTGTTAATTAATTGGCATTAGTCATCTGTACAAAATTGATAAAGACAGAGAATTCCCTAAATTCCAACCAAAAGACATCATTGTTTTCAATTTCGAAACATAATGCTTCAATCAAATTTTATATTTTCTACTTCTCTAAGCATGTTTCCGTACTGAAGGAAAATTTTCATTTAAAATAAAATCAGAGGAAAACTGTACATTTCCTGTTTTGTTTTGTACTGGAATATCTCTCAGCTGACATTCACATCCAATGAATTGCACTGGTCAGTTGCAGGATTGACAGCACATGACTTGACAGAAAGACAGGCGCCTTCCGGCAACATTGGTTGGGCAAACTGTTGGCATTGATGATGACCGCACTGAACAACTGATGCAGGAAATCGGTCCGAACAGTTGGGGGTCAGTGGCTAAATCCAGCACCAGACACCCAGGATTTTCAGCTAGCCTTGGTCTGAAAGTCCGTGTCAACATTTATTAAGAATGCCCACATAACAAGTTGCCACAAACTAGATCGAAAGCTGATTTATGTGATGGGATCAAGGTTGTGAAATGTAGTTTCTCTTCTCGAAACATCCAATAAGTGGTTGTTGGGAAAAATGGAGAAAGGGGTCACATGTATGTGTATTTTTATGTGTCCTACCCCCATATCAATAAGAAGCTACTGTAACCTTGTAATACCATTTTTTTATATTTAAGCTCAGTGAATATAAAACATTGAGGAATCAGTAAAACCCAGTCACATCATGTATCCCATACTGTAACATGCTCTCAAATAAGCACTGGGAAACTAAATTCTACTTCCAACTATACATTTGTTTTGTCTGCCGGATATTGTCAATACTGCGATCTATTTTTGCATTGGCAAGTGAGGGAATGAAGCTGGCAGTGATGGTACTGTCCTCCCCTGCTAACTCTGGGACCAAGGTTCGAATCCCTCTCGGCCAACATACATGTACGTATTGGGTTTCTGCTCCTGACCAATATGATCATATCAGAAAGGCCTCTCTGTCCAAACGATCAAATTTAACTCACTACAGTGCCAAACATTTTGTGTATGTAAACACACATGTATGAGAACAATTAAAGCACGAGATGTGCACATGAATATGCTACATGCCTTTGATGAAGACTCAGGATAGGCTTCACAATTTAGTCCCTCGGCCAAACATACAAAATTAGACTGCAGAATTAAGTTTACACGGTAATGTCTGTCATTTGACTGCAGTTACTCATGTAAAAAGTTCTGAATCTCCTACCCAGAAATGAGGTTTGACTGGCTTGGGCTATTTTATACAAAATACGCCAACTGTCATAAAATCAGAATTAATGTATGATCATCAGCAGTACTGACCTAATAGAAAGTTCATCAATGTACCATCAGACTTTTTCAAATAGCTTGCATAGACTGTATCTTGTTCAAAGCAAAGATGTTGGCAATTATCTTTATTTACAAAGCAGGATGAACCCATGCCATATTTGGCAGAGTTGTCCCCACGGACTAACAGGTGTCCGCTTGCCAATCAAGCACCATCCTTCTTTATCCGTCACCACCTTGGCCACTGACCCCATCAAACGTGACGCCAGTCCTGCTTCAACACCCACAACCTCTTCTGCGTTGACATCCTCATGAGGCTGGCCTGTGTCTCCGAGCGACGTTGGCAGGAGGTAGGTGATAAAAGGCATGCAGCACTGCCTGCTTGGGTCCCTTATCAGTGAGGAAGCCATTTCGCACACCACCACGATGTGCCCCGACACGAGTTACAATGATGAACACGTTGCAACTCTACTGCATTCAACACATCCCTACTGAAAAATATGGACACCCGACAGGCACTGTGGCAAGACATGTGGGAGGGGCAAGTGAGGCAGAATTGGGGAGGGGAGAATAACTGCGTGTCAGCTTTTGCATGGAAGACTGTTTCATTGTGAAAGCAATATAACCTGATGGTTACCAAGACGATTCTGGATATACATGTATTTCTATATTATTCTAATTTTGTTTCCTATCTTCATTTTATTTCAGTTGTTTTGTTTTTCTTATTGGCTTAGATTTTTGGTTTGTTTTAATTCACTTAAGGCAAGCTCTCACAAAATGACACAATGCATGTTAGAGACACATTACACATGTAAAATTGGTACAAGACAGAGGAGCTGGGATCTACCACTTTCATTTTGCCTACAGCTTGTATGGGCAGCCAAAGTTAGCAGAAATATCCCCTTTGGTTGTTCTTTTATATATTTTACCTCCACTTCCTTCAAAATGGACATTTGTCTCATTGATTTTAGATAGGGTTGTAGTTTCATTTGGTATTTAGTAGCAGGTATATTAGTATCTGGTGTTCTGATAGCTGCATGGGATTTTAAACACTTTGTTAATTATTCTTTTACTTTTGTACTGATGGCCAACCATAGTTTTAGCAACCACTTGTGGAAAAACACGACTGTGACATCAAAAGGGCAGACCCTATTGCGTGGTGGATCCAACATTTACAAAAAGGGAGGCACCAGCGGCTTGTTTGTTTCATGCATATCTGGATTGCGATCAGTGATCTGTCATTGGTTCGTTGACACCAGATCCTGCCTAATACATGTACATAGCGCGAATCAGCTCTGGGATCACCAATCGCGATCCAGATCCGTGTAAAACAAACGGGCCCCATGTATTTGTTGAAGGTACATGAGCAGAGCATTTATTTTCAATGATAATTCTGTCTTCAAAGGCATTAAATAACCAGTTCAGAGCATAAAACGGGGTAACGGGAAAGGTATCTCCCATAACAGGTTCTAGATGGGAGGGTGTGTGAGACTCCTCCTCTGCATTCACGACAGATTCTAAAACTGCATGATGCATGGATGTACCCCCAACATGAGCTACATACGTGTATTGTGCATGAACTTTGCATACACTGTACTAAACTCAATTAAACGTTGCAGGCTCTACTTAAGCATACACGTAAGTAGCTTCATGTGCACTCGTGGGTTATTCCATGGGGTTGGGGCACACTTTGTGATGGTGTCCATCGTTACGTGGGTTCCATAAAAATGAACAGCTATTTCTCTGCATGTGGATTCCAATTTATACATCTTGCAAGGCTGAATACAGACGTGTGTGTTATTTTTACAAAGTAAATGACCTACTCTACATATACAGGTTATGACAGGTGGTAAAAGTTACCCATGTTACAAGGACACCATCACAAATTGTGCCCCAACCTCATGAAATGACCCTCTGAACATAACATAAAAGACAATACAGAGAAAGTAAATTGGAATGTGGTTTTGTGCATTTCACTTCCTCATAATATGCACCAAGTAGATGGCTGTAGCTCAGTTTTTTAGTAATTAGTTTCACTTTCAATGTGGTTCCACTTTAATATATGTAGGTACATCAATGCTTACATCTGCTACTGCTCAGGTAAAGAAAATGTTTGTCCAGGTTAACATGTCCCATCAGGGTGCTGCTGATCTCCAGTTCCTTACAAAGCCATTGGGTATACGTGCATTCTATTCTCCTGGGACGGGACGCTAATCCATCATACTTCTTGCCAACCATAAATATCAGTGTACAATATCCCCTCAGTAGAGAAATAAAATTGTTGGTACCCTGTACAACTGCCGCAGAAGAATTTTCAAAGTGGGGGGCCAGATGTGAGACTATCAGTTATCAGCCATTAAAAGGCTGATCCATTAAGCCTTGTCCCATTATAGGACCTGCAAAAGGGGGGGGGGCTGTGACCCCCCCAAAAAAGTGGGAGGAACCACTTCTGCTGTCAATGACCCTGTACTCGCTGAGCAAAAATACAGAGCCTACTTCTCTGTCAACTGAACGCTGAATGAAAAACTCACTTGGTTTTTTCATTTGCAGGTTCAAAGCCAATTTGGCTAATTTTCTTTGCTCATACGAAAAGAGTGCACGTTCCCCCTCATGGTTCATTTGTCAACATTTTTAAATGTTTACAATTTAAAGACAAGCAGCTTCAACTCTGTCAAGATCTCACCAATCGAGGACAGAGTTAGTCTTTGGGCAACACCCAACTGCAGAAGCATTGCTGCATGCATGGAAGCCAGTAAAAAATTAGCCGATGACCAATTCCACAACTGGGACACAAAATATTAATGAGATTATTCTTTTGTTCACAGCTACAAAATGAGAAGCTGCTACATGTATATCAGGTTACATTACTGTGATGTTCCCATGCTCACAAAGGTTCTTCACATGCACATTTCAGTAAATTCCTTTGCAACCAGTGAGATGTGATTTTGCAAAGTGCAAGTTCCAATTAAGGAATTCATGAGACTGCCCTTTAATGTGATACAGGTACATGGCATGGCAGTAATGGTGCTTCCTCGGATAAGTCGACAAAGACATATGCAAGGACAGACTGTTACAGACTGGATAAACTCTGCTTGTTTTGTTGCTTGGTGAGCTCGTAAAAAAATACCTTGCAAAAAGGGAGGGAACTTCCTAACTACCTGAACCCTGTATCGGTGTACTGAACAGTGATTCCTCTTTAGTAAGATGTTTGTTGTCAGACTATGCATGTACGTGCAACTCTATCATGGGGAAATTGACTTTTGTGCGAGTTTGTGAGAAGCTCATGTTCTGAACTTGTCTTTGACACTACCTTCAAAACTGTCAGTTGGAAATTTCCAGTGGTCTGTCTTTAACCCCTTCACGCCGGGACGCGTTAAGACACGCCATAAAAATTGAGATCCTCAGCCCGCTTTTCAGCTATTGTTCTCGGCCCACGCTCGAGCAAACACGGTGAAAGAAGGCAGACCCTGGCTCTTGTGTATATGGTAATTGGTCTTTGTGTGTAGCCCAGAAATGAAAAGACCGAATTCGCATCATAATCACCAGCTTCACAATAGTCCCCACTTTGAAAAGAGGCAACGGGAATGTGGAAGCTTGAGTAGAGCCGTATGCCACCGAAGAATCATCCTTTTCACCGTGTAATTCAAAGCATGCTGGGCACGCTGGGCCACAAACCGAGAATTTGCTGTTTGGCAGGTGGCGTTCGTGGCCAAGCAAGGCTGGAATTCTTGGAGTCGGCTTTCGGAAAGAACTTTTCCTTTATAATTTCAAAACATAACCTAGACAATGCAGAGGAGACCAAACTGTAAGCCAGAATGACATTTTCATTAGAAAATCAATAATGCTTTCATTTTTACATTCATGCTGTACATGAAACTTGAATTACTACTTTAACAATTTCATTTCCACAGTTTTTCTTACTGACTTCAAACATGCACTGCAGTTCATTTGGATGTACTCAGAAATTGACCTTATTACATGTATTTCTGGGTGGAAATGATTTTTGAATTGCAGAAGAGAACAACATCATTATGAAAAAAATTCTTGAAATAAATCCTACAAATTCAGTGAACGCTTGGACTCTTTTTTTCAAGAATTTCACTGCCCAATTGAGCATTTTGGTCACAATTTTCTGTTAACAGCATCACACACAATAAGGAAATTATGAGAGGAACTGTGTAATTGGATGACATGAAAGCACAGATATGATAGGCTAATAAACTAATAATAGGCTAATGAACTCCCTCTTGAAAAAAAATGCAGAGGGTACAATATAGCTGGCAAACTGTGAACGACAGCTGGCATCAGCTAAATGAAGTTAAAATATTTCCTCTGGGGTTGACCAGTTCCCAGACTCCTGAGGATATGTGTTAACTCTCAGGGATCTACGAGAAGCTCATTGATCCCACCTTTATCAATGCACCAATCTGTTTCCCTTTTTTAATGCCTGTAGATCCGTGTAATCCCTGGGTGTTTTAGGCTTAAATATTTAGGGCATAAAGCTGCAACCAATTTCTAATGAATCATGGGCATGTTGGTTTAAGAAGAAGCTGAGTTTACTGGCCGTCAGGCTTCCTACTAATAGGAAACCCACAATCAATGAAATCTTACCAATTTCAGCATGACCAACCCCGATGCAAACAACCAACAATACAACTTTCAGGAACCTCTTTTCTGACGATGCCATCACTGATGTTTATCTGTATCTGGCTGTTACCTCACTAGGAAGATTTCTTATGAATTGCTGCAATTAATGACAAGATAAGAATCAAACTTACAGCATGTGCAAACATGAAAAATTAAAGCATACTCACACAATTTAACATATTGACGGCTGTGCACAATTTCAACGGGGCATTCTCATTTGCGAAGCGTTGTACGCATGAATGCTTATTTAATAGGTTCCTTTCAGGTGTCTATTTGAACGTGAGCATTTTACATATATACATGTATGTCCTCAGTATTACCAGCAGCGTATTTGTTGTGTCCTTTGGTGATGCCAGTGTATTCAATTTACATCACAATAGCCTTTCACTTCCTACAAGTATACTCAAAGTTGACAGTTAATGAGTTAATGGGACCTAAAATGAGATATCACATTTTATGAAATTGTTGGAAGTGAGCTTCAGATTGGAATCAAAGTTCAATTCAAAATTGTCAGGGGAAGGGAATATTTCTACATGTATCTGACCAAAAAGAGAGTATAATGAATTACAGGGATTTTTTGTTCAAACTCTGCAATACCGTTTTGCAGGCCACAATCTATATCAAGGAACTCCAGAGAAACAAGAGCATACAAACTTAAAAATACCTTGAACATGATTATCTGAAAATCTGTCTTTTATCAGAAATAATAAGTTTAGAAAATGGGAATTAAATTAGTCTGAAAAGTTTTTGATTAACCCTAACAGTCCCAAATCCTCCAATTTCAATACGATTTTAAATCCACCATTCGGAGTTAGGGTTAAGGTATGCTCAAAGATCTCAGCGGGCCGTCCATAAATATGCATTTATAATACAATGTTGTCACAACAAAGTAATACTTGCAAAATGTTTCTAAAAATTAGCGAGCAACTTTGAATGTTTAAATGATTTTGGGCAAAATGAAATGTGCTGTTAATTTAAGAAATTAATTTTCATTAAAAAATACAACAGCAAGTGCTAATTTTTCAGCCTATGGAATAACTGATTGATCATTCTTGAGTATATCACATTTTCTATCCAGTGAAACAAAATATTTCTACTACAAATAATTTACGTTTTTAACAAACCAAACATATACCAGTGCTGTGAATTAAAATAAAAGGAAAGAAAATTTTTGTTCAATAAGCCACAAGGAAACAGACTTGGTGCTCATGATGATCATAGCAATGACAAGGAACAGAAAAAATTGACTGGATTACGATTTCAACCTGTGGCCTCTGGGATACCATGCCAGCACTCTACCAGCTCAGCTTCCTATCTTCACCAGGTGTACATGTAATTTCTTGGCTCATCCTTGCAAATTACATTTTTGTTACTCACCTAATGTGCACACAGAGTATCAACAGGTGTCGTCAAACTTGGTCCATCTAAAGTTTCATGCTCAGTCACAGGTCAGGATGCACACATGTTCTTAGGCTTCTTGTTACTATATCTGCATGAAACACAAAAGAATGAATACCTTATCTTCAATGTGTGAAGCACTGCATTCCATGAAACAACCCAATGTGGCTTGAGCCAAGCCAACCCACTTCTGTCCAATCAGTGTCACTTGCCACACTTAATTTGCATAAGTGATTAATATTCATGCTCCGTTTGGTTGCTTCAACTGTGCCTTCATTATTAACAAGTTGACAACCTGGGGTCAATGCAACATGTATACACCTCTTTAGACTCAAATTAACAAGCGAGAGTAGCACTACTAAGTACTAAGCACAAATCAAATGATAAATTTGTGCATTAAAGTAAATGTACATAGTAGAACTACATGTACCCGTACAGTATCGGCTTGCTGATCGGCAAAGCTGTTCAACAATTTGTGTTCTGATCATAACCTTTTGGTGAACTGCTACCGGTGTCCAATTACATGCACTTGTTAATTGGATTCTGCCTGGACTGCCAGCCACTTCACACTTCTACAGAACAGTCAATGGTTGCCTTGAGCGAAAACAATCCTTTTTATCTAAGATACACACAAGTGACCTTGGACATTCTCAAGGAAGAGCTCATTATTAGCTGCCAGTGAGTGGTACTAAGTGATGAATGGCCGTAATAAACAGTACACCACATGCAAGCATAGCACTGCAAAAACAAAAAGTCCTCTGTAAAGAAGACGTAATACTGCATAAGTTCCAAATAAAGAGCGCATAATTCCACAAAGAAGTAGACAAAGTTAAAAATGGAAATTCAAAATGTCTTCATAAATACAAGCACCACAATAACAAAGCCCAGCGCCAACCACTGCACACACATTTGTTCACGGTGTAAATTAAGGATTCCATATTGTTCTTAAGTTCATGATTCAACATTTTGTCAACAGTTTCCACTGGCTTTGAATGCATTTGCCACATATGAAGACTCTTGGATCCGCGTCCTCAACTAAAACATAATTTTTCTCATTTATCCCCACTTTCCTTCATAACATGCATCTGAAGACAAGCGACAGTCTTCCAAATATATGTATGTACGTGTCTATGTTGTTTAGGGTAGGGGCACAGGAAAGCCTCATATTACAATCCAAATTTCAAAATAAAAATCTCCCCCACGGTATGGCCTTGGCTGCAACACTGCATGTATGTACAATGTACGGCATCCAAATTATCCATCATTAGTATCCTTGCTGTCCCACTTGCGTCACTCCAGTTTATCTCGACGTAATGCTCCGCTCACTCAAGAGCTGCGTTTCCATCCCTGACGGATACTCCCCAACTCTGCTCATCGCTCAGTAATTCCCAGCAGAGTCCCTCATTTCTGGTCTTTCTTCCTGTCAGCTGCACATCAGCGACATTCCACGATCAACACACACAGACACATGCATACTCACTGGGCCTCTACCACATTTCGGCAAAGTCATCACCCCCCTAGATCTAGACTAATTGCCGCTACTACACCCTCCTTGAACAACCACTCAAGCATCTCTGCTGCGTCTCACCCCTAATCCCTCTCCCCTATTCAGAAGAGACAGGGTGACCCCCTCCCAACACGTCACCCCCCAGCCCTGGCCAATTTAACTTCTTCAATGGTCCATGCACTGTAGGGTAACCTCATTAAATAAAGGGACCAAGAAGTTAAGTTTTTGCTCCATCGACAGGTTCATGCACAGTACACCAGAAGAAAAGCCCATGGCCATGAATGTTGGGTTGATGTAATTGCAGAGCACTTTTTTTACAACTGATGTCCATGCTTATTCCAGAATACTTCAGACACAATTTACAAGCTATGGATTATCTGAAGGTCTGTCTTAAAATACTGATACAAATACAACTAACTGAAGACATTTGTGTTTTGAATTCTTCCTCCGAACAGAATAAAAACAACAACAGATTTGGGGGAAATCTGCTGCAGAACCAGCTTGTAACACTGAAGCTTCCGCCTCATTCATGTAATGCATGACATCACCGTCTTGCTCGTGAATTTGTCATCGTTTTAAAGAAATGAGAAATTCGATTCAAAATCAACACTTCTCTTATTCTGTTTTTGATAGAACTCCGCCAGGTTATCTGATGGGGATAATCTGTTGAAGTCAAATTTCTGACAGAATCTATTGAGATCAGCTGAATACACTAATCTCCACTGCGCAAAATTCATGTAAACCAAATTTTTATTTTCATGATGGGACAAATTGTGCTCCACACAGGTTGCATGTTAAGCACAGAAAAGTGAAATTCACCCCGCTTTTTTTTCATTTTCACACTGGGACAACTTCAATGCTGGATTTACTGTTTACATGCAAATGTAACAATTCCACATTTGGAACATGCCATGGTTGAAGCAAGTTGGCGACACCATTCACCTCAATTTATATTTTCACAAAGGGACAAATGAATAAATAAGATTATAAATTTTCTGCATTGGAAAGTGCAATATCAGGCCATTTTATTGTAGTTTAGTGTGGTATTTACCTAATGAATCACAAAGCAAGACTTGTCACTAGATGAAAAATAGTGAAGAAAGTTGCACAACAAAAACGTGACACTGTTTTAAACACTTTCAGAACTACCAGTACGGCGGTACTGTGAGAAGACTACACATGAATTCAAACTTAACACAAACCGGAAAAACTACGAGAATTCTAGTTCCTACTTGACAGACTTGAATCCTCCACAAAAGTTTGATTGAGTGGGATGGATAGTGTAATAAACTGCACAGTTCCTTTTACACTTTCATCAATGGGGTACTGACTCAAGCTCAAGACATGCTGCACAGCTTATCCTGATTCTGCAACCCCCAATTCTCTGTATTTACAGCCCGTGGCATAATACTATCTTGACTCGTTATCAAAAATCATAAGCCCTAGACAAACTGTGGGTCTGCGAAAGTCCTTAGGGTCTGGTTTTGGACATCATCATCACTGAGTCACAAACACTGTACAGCGTCCATCTAAAATCGTGTTACCATCACTATATCAAATACTGGTGACCTGGGTCTTGACAATGCATGAAGAAATATCTTCATCATAATCTGGGACGGATCCAGGGGGCATGGGGAATACACACCCCCCTCCCCTCTTTCACCAAAGAATAGATAAATTTTTAAAAGGAAAAGGGGGGTCAAGAAAAAAGAGGGGCTATCCTGCCTGAAATTATACCACAGAGCACCTGGAATTCGATCCAATAATACCTTAAGTGGGCCCTGGACCCCACACTGTAAGGGCTTCGTGCTACACGCTCGCAGGCATTTAACCATTGCTACTTTAGTTCAACCCCCCCCTTCCCCGTTGAAAATCCTAGATCATGCTCCCCTCCCCTTTTGGAAAGCTTGACTTTAGCAGGTCTAATGCACACCTGTGATGGGGAATGATCTGGAAAAATAATAAAGCATGTACCTCCCCCCCACCCCGATTGAATTTCCTCCTATTAAAAAAAATAGAAAAACCATTGATTCCCGCAGGACAATGTAACATTTGCCCCCAGTCCATTTTCAGAAACATCCTTCACACCTAGGGTGCCTTCCAACAACGGAACAGAAAGGGGTCAACTTCTTAACAAATTAAAAAAAGGTCTTGGCACTGAACTGGGTGTTAGTGATAAGAACAACCAAAGTTGTTCGGACCGATAGATATAATGCCGGGGGTGATCCCACAAATTGGGTCTTTCACTAGAACTTCAAAGGCTTGATGGGATAGGAGGGCGTAAAAAGGTCATCTCTTTTCAAACGACGTGGCAACCACACGTACGCAGATGGATATATGCGAAGTCCCCACACGCATGCCCTACATGTATACATGTACATTTCAAATGACTAGAAAGTCTGCAGTTCCAAGTATTTTAGCACAATCTGAGGTCTAAAGAGAAAAGATAAGATTGGTTTTGTACCATCTAACAACTATAATTGAGAGGAAACCTCATCCTAATGCATGTACATGTACCATCTACTGCATTATCACTGTCATTTGCACGTACATGTACTGTATGCTGGACAACAATTCCAAACTTCTATTCTTGAGACTGTTTTCCATATGTGAAAATCTCCACAGTGACTCCCTCTGCAGTGGACACAGCACTCATCTTCTTACAATCCTAAAAGGCTGTCAGAAAGAAAAGGATGTTTTTTTTACAGTTTACAAGTCGACAGTTCTTTGTTCTTTTGAGCCAGGTAAGCAAGCACCCAGAGTTCATTTATTGACTGTGCGTTACCCGGGGCAACAGTACATGTAGGAAAGTGTCATTGGGGTTTTCATAGATGACATCACTGATTTCAACATTCATTTCCCTCTTGGAAAAGTCCTCAGTCTGTCACAAATTCCCCCATGACATGACGACAGCCATTTCCTGGACTCCACCTCATTTTGGCAGGAAAGAACAGTGTTGAAGTCTGAAAGAACATACCTCACATGAATTCCCCGCGAGCCAATCACAGGTACCGGTAATCCGGTTCCAAGTCAGGCTTATAACCTGTAGGTTTGTAACCTTGCTGATGACAGCCGGAGGCATTCCTTTGGCATTGTTCACCATCAGTCTGTTATTTATAATGTGATCATGTGGTGAACAAACATTCTTGCAGCACTGACTTGTGAAGTTATAGTTCATCTTACATGTCTTAGTGCAACTCACTAACATTTATATGAGAAATTCCAACTGGGCAAAACAAGTACATGTAATTTCTCTTCCAATTCAATCAAGAGTTCATGTTTTGCCTGACATTTAAAGCTAGGGTATAATTTCAAAATTAGCATATGGGGCAACATGTACAAGTAAACATGGGTGGGATCTGTAAATGTATTCATCAATGAAAAGTGTTGCATTGTCCATTTTTAGTCTCTACCATTTGGCAATGTCATGCATACATGTATGAAGCACACAAAGTTCCTGACTAATGCTCTCCATATGTCAAGACCCAAGTTTCTACAATCTTTTCCATTTTCCAATTCTCAAAGGGAGAAAAAAAGCAAATCTCCCTAAGTCAGTTTCCTATGCTAAAAAAATATTTGATCAAGCGAACTGGCTGCAAATTGTTTGAATTAGAGGCACACCTTAAAATAGGCTGATACTCACGGACCTCCATTAACACATTAAACAAGATTTTGGAAAAAAAACTGCCCCAACCACAGTGTTTCCTTTGACTTGATGAAGCAGCTTGTTATGTACATGTTAAAAACACCAGCAAAGTCTGTAAAGGGACTCTCTGAAATGTGCATGCAAAAGCAGAAGATTTCTCTACAAACATTGCAAAAGGTAAAAAGGCAAGGATGGACCGGGGTCTAGTGTCATGAAGTCAATAAGCAGACAAGTTTTGTTAGCTCAATGTCACTCTGAAAAACAAAAACAGCTCTAGAGAAGAGAAGCAGCTCTAGTTACCATTATTGTTCTCTGCAATGTTGTATTAACTTCTTTTATTAAATTGGCCTCTTAAAACCTTTTTTGGTTAATTTATTGGAAAGTGCCCATCTTATATGTGTAAAATTGTCCATTCTTTCCTGGATAACTAAGGGCACTATTGCTATGATGTCATTCTGGGTAGACAATGTTCTCTTGGGGGTTTCTGAGTCATTCTATAAATTCAGGGTCGAAAAGTGCGATGTTTTTGTGTCTCTGTTACACCTGACCTGTGTAATTTGACATGGGGATTTGTATCACTGAAATTGATTTCAAATTATCTCTATTTGTTTGGGCAGGTAATCTGCATTAATTCAACATTCTTAAATAAATATATTAGCGAATGTGTTCAGAACTTTAATACACGTACATAATCATCAGATTTGACAGAGACATTAAAACAAATCCGACCCCTAATTCATAAAATTACCTTTCTGTTCAAATCAGTGGCGAAAAAAAGGTTTGCTAGCTGAACAATTTGTAAGAAACAGTTCCCAATACATGTACACAATATTACAATTTACATTGAATAACCCCTTTTCTACAATGTACAATGTACACGTGCAGTACTACACTTGTACATGTATGTTGTAATAAGTGCATGTATATGTAGATGACCAACTTGCATGAGATGGTTACATTGTTTGTTTTTTTCTTTTCAGGCTTTTTTCTCTTACTTTCAAAGTTTTAATGTACTGACTAAAGAGTACTTATTTGAAGCAATGCACCTTTGGAAAAGTAAAAAGTTCCACAATTGTTTAAATTATAATGCCCTGCCCTGCTATTGACGTCCATTACACTATTCAAGCAGGAAATGTTCCACAATGCCCAAGCAGGCTTGTGTGTATTAAAGTTCTTTGACACAAGTTGGCAGGAGTACATGTATTTCTTGATCTCAGTCTAAATTCCACAAGGGGTGTTCCAGACTGTTTAAATTACTACATCCATATGACACTCAGCAAAGAGTGTACACTGTATGAACATTTGATTCCATTGTCCCTCCTTCTGACTTCCTTTCAAGGTCCACAATTGTAGTTTCCTTCCTGTACTGCCCAAAGTGACGGCTGGCCGAGCTAGACGATCCAGCAATAATGGACATGCAGACCTCAGCATGAGCAATAACAAGCACTAACCATAAACTTGGCAACCATCCATGCACATTCTACACTCAGATCATGTACGCTACTTTTTTCCAAATGCACACTACAGTTAAGTACATAGGCATACATTGCATCTCTTCCTTTTTCATCCTGTGATACCGTGTATAGCATTTTTGGCATCAAAGCTGGAATATAAGCTCCCCTGCCCGTTTTCTCAAAAGGTGAAGCATATGCACATGTACATGTAGTTGCAAAGTCCCAACTTTTGTCACCCATTGTGACGTCTGGTTGATTTTCACAGTAAATAGCAAAATTTGGGGCCTAGCAATTATGCAGTCATGGGCCTACATCAGAGCTAGCTTTCCAACTGTCTGAACATTTTGAGTAGTCTTGTTATTGGGTAAAATGTGGGAGTAAACCTTCTCAATAAACCAAGACAAACAGTACACGTACATGTACATGTACATACCATATACATGTAACTCCTACTACATGTACATGTAGGTGTCACCTCCAACAGCTCTTGGTATTGTACAAACAAAATTAGAAACCAAAACAACTGAACTGTATATAAGCAAACTTCACTGATCGTCACAACTGATACAGATCTACATGTATGCACATCATACGCAGCACAACCTTTTCATTCAAGTAGACGAGGCATTACATGTACATACCACTTATTATTTTACTTTCAATTTTTTTTTCAATAATGAGGTCAGTAACAATGCAGCCAATTTTTACTTTTCAGTGAAACTGTCCTCTTTTAAAAATTATTCCACACACAATGTACCCCAGAGAATGGCTTTAAAACGCATTTCAAAATGCCTTGCACATTCTGAACAAAAACATAAATATATGGATAGTTTTTTCAATTTCCTAGTTTCTGGCTTTTATGGTATCAAGATATCAAAGCTCTTGAGATCTTTCCAGAGAAAAAAAAATCACAAGCTTGCTAGGATGAGACTCAACCGTGAGCTTGTGGTTACCAGTGACCACAATCCATCCAGCTTGCCAGGTTCAACAGCTTTAATCTGACACAGCAGCAGCATCTACTGTCAGTGAGTCTTGAGTCAATATAACATTGTATGACAGTTTCATATGCAGTGGTATAAATCTATGAGGTCCACGAGTTTGGGGAAAATAGTTAAAACTGAAAATTGGAAATCTGGAAGGGGGGGCCTTGACACATTAAACTATTAAGGGTGATGTTCTTGATACATAAATGTACATATATACATACATACATGTATACACTGTCGATACATGTACATGTATGTATCAACATGTACATGTACGTTATGCCTTGACCATATAAGGCAGTGGATATTTAGCCGTGAACTACTGTAGTACAAATATGCTTCTTTTTTTTTTTTTAATGAGCACGGCAACTGAACATATAGAGTTTTGACCGACTTAGACATTTTACAAGCTGGGAAATTTTATCAGGTTCATATACACTGTAATTAGGAAGTCAAGGTCATGGAACAGCATTCAGGCCGTGCAACGTCAGAATTTTTCGCCTTTGACAAAAATTCACAAGTCACAAGTCACATAAGGGAACATGTACAGGTGTAGGAGAAAAAAATGGCAGGCAGCTTCTCTGGGAATCCATGGATTATCACACGCTCTTGACTCACTTGGGTACGTTAAAACGTACTCCTGAGCACTCAGCACTGAGTACATGTACGACCCACGGGTCAGCAAAAGTACATGTATACTCTCGCTGGAGGGGGGGTACACTCCTGCACCCGAATGTAATGCGCACACATCCTACTTATGTTAACCGGAATAACCGGGCAAACGCAAGTATGGTTTATGGGCTACCCACGCACTCGTGTTGATTCACTCCAATGGGGAAAATTCTGCCAACATATGATCTGACAGTTCAATGTCGACTGTTCAGAACAATATAATGTGTAACTGGATGATGGCAAAATATCCAACTGCCATACACACATTTACATGTAATGCACTTGAAATTTTTGGGCTGTTTGATCAACAAGTGGCACAGTTGATCTCTGTTACACGTTTACAGTTTAACGATCTCTGAGACGATTCTGTCAAAGATTTATATTTTAAAACAGTTGGTAGTGAACGACCATCACTACAGTCACGGTTAAAAAATAAAGGAGGATCGTGATTTTGCACTCGATATAGACATGATAGAGGAAAGAAGGCAATCTTGAGATGGCACCCTCCTGACAGTGTACATGTACAAAGGCAATGGGTGTCAAAAAAACTATTTTACGTAATTAATACACAAATATCACATTCACTTGACACGCTGCACACAAAGTTATGAATTGTTTTCTAAGTAAAATGCTTCAAAATGCTTCAAGACTTTTTAGGCCATGTTATCACTTTCTGAAGGCTTGTAAACCACTGCAAGGAAAATTAGTGATGTCTGTACATGGAACTCTTACCAATAGACTACTCTCATTTTGCTCACAACTTGTATAGGCAGCCAAAGTACTGTATGCAGAAATACCACCTTTTGGTTGGTTTTTAGTCTCACCTCCAATTTGATCAAAGTGGACATTTGTCTCATTGATTTTAAATAAGATTGTATTTTAATTTAGTATTTAGTAACTTATCTGGTGTTGGGATACCTGCATGGGATTTTTAACACCCTGCATGGGATTTTTAACACCCTTTGAATCATTCTTTTACTTTTGCACTGATGGCCAACTACTGTATAGTTTTAGCAACCACTTATAGGAAAACCACAACCCTCACATCAAAAGAGCAAACCTTAATAATATACTTTCTCACACACTTTTGTTTCTTGGTAAAAAAATAAGAAAGAGTTCCATATGCGGATGCCACTTGACACCCTGTGCATAAACCCTTGGAAACATTATAAGTGTTTTCTACAGGGGTGTGAGTGGCCTTTAAAAATTAAAGCTGAGAATAGCTAGCAAAAAGCTGAAATGTAAGAAGTCCCCATACGTTTGTACACCGCAGGTGCAGAAAAAAATATCAGCTAAAAAGCTGATTTTTCACACCTCTGTTTCTAAGAAAACGACTTAGTATTTTCAATCCTATATCAAACTTTTTCTGGACATGTTTTTACTTTCTAATGGCTGATTGGTCACTAAAGGGAATACATGTAATTACATGTACCACCGTCCGTATATGGAACTCTGTCTAGAAATTATATTGACTTTGCAATGACTTGTCATTTTCGGAGTTCAAAAAGGGTTCTCAGGGATACTGGATTTTATATGCTTTCCCTTTTTACTACAGTCAACATGATTATAATACTTTTTTTATTTGCATTATTTTGAAAAAGGAAATGTGAGAAAGAAGTAAATTACAAAAATAAATTACCGGTATAGGCCTATGTTGAAATATCTTGAGCCTGGCACATGAAGATCACCTCCACTCCAGTAGAAACATCAACTTCTGAATAATTAAAACATTTTGCATTCAGAGATGAACAATGTAGGATGAATCATCCTTCATTTTTGGCCACTCCCTCCACACTTCTGACTACTTGTATAAAAACAAATTTAAAAGTTATGTTTACTGTTTAATAAATGATCGATTGAAAATATCACGTTTGCTTCACTGACAATTGAAACCTGGTCATCTGCCGCTTACATGTAACGTCATTCATAATGACAAGGCATGCAATGTAAACTGCCTTGATAATATCACTGTTATCACTAAATACGACGCACGAGCGAAGGCCAAAAGTTACACTTTCATTGACTTTTTTGCCTTTTAGTTGAATTTAAAGACAAAATACGCTTACCTGAGCGTGAAGTGCAGTAACAGGCATCGAATCCATAAAAATAACGGGTTTTCGCACCTTCTGATCACTTTTTGGGTGTTTTTCTAACAGGTGCATTCAATTCATTTTACAGGTGCCCTCAGCAATTTTTCCCGTGAGTGAAAGTAATGTTATCAACCGCCGATCTTCTGGTACTCAGGTACAATGCCTCAGATTTATTAGTAATCCCAAATTGTGACGTCTAGGCACCAGCCGGCCTTAGCGATCGAAAGCGTCTCCCTATTTGCATAATTGATAGGGAGGGCGCTGTGTATGAGTTACGGCAAATTTCTTGTATGGGCAAATTGCAGCTTCAGTTTTTTTTTCCCCGAAAAATAATTCAATAACTGATTAAAATGAGCCCCGACCTTCCAAATAAAGATGGATTAAACTTGAATTTAAATTATGTTCAAACGTAGGACGCGCTCTGGATTGCAGAAACAGCCTCTCACCCATCCAATACTAGTTTACGACCGCTTCAAAGCAGCTCAGTGCAGGACGCGTATTTTTTTCCTAGGAGGGTCAGGGCAATTATCATATATGAGCGTGATTAACTGCAAGCTCGATCAATTTAGTGGACACGTAGAAACTTGAGTTAGAAGGTAAATTACGGGATTTACTTTCCTATTACAAAAAAATTATCTTACCAACTAATCCCCCAGAAAAAAAATAATAACTGCATACATGTGGACTCGAACCCTTGCCTTAACAATTACAAGTCAAGCGCTCTTCTGAGCTGCCCTGCAACTGGCCGAGAGAGCGATTTTGTTGTGTGTTATCCTTAAAAGTTTGTCCTCCCCATCCGACAGGTCCCAGCAAATAATGTCTTGTTTTCCTAGCTAACCAACGTTCCGTAACGCCTTTCTTACCGACTGCTTGATTTCCCATGCCATGTCTTCCTTTCTAGCGCCTTTTTGTGGCCAACTTGACTTTTTGTTAACTTTTCTGTATAGCTGAAAGCGAAACATCTATTACGCGCCCTTCCCAAAAGACAGGTGCATTAACATATGTGCGGCGTGTAAATGAACTGATTCTCGCCCGCCTTGATGCTGCACATCGTTATAATTTCATTGGGCAATCGGAAGTTTCTGATTGGCCGGCCAGATCGCTAATGTCAGTTGATTTTCAAATCCTCCCTGCTTGCAGCAACACACACATTGTGATCTCTGCTGATTCCAACTCCACGATAATTATTTTCTTTTTCACTCGGCAACTTGTACTTTGAATTTATCTCACTGTTGCCGTGAGGCCTTCGAGCCGATATATTGCTTGCTGAGATGCAGACGATCCTTTCCTTTTCTTTAATTCCTCTGATTTAATGAGTACATGTATTTGTATGCCAATAGTATGAAAGTTTTCTATTAAATGAGTGTGAGACAAATATTCACTTCGTTAGCATTTATCAGTAGGATTTTCTTTTTGTCATTTCAGATCTGGCGTAGTTATACAGTTCAGTTTATTCCTTTTGACTGTCGTTTATTTATAGATCAATTTATCCCTCCAATTACAGACGCATTTGATTGTTCAATTATAGCTTCATTCACTCTTTCGTTACAGATTCATTTATAGATTTGTTAATTAACTCTTTCATTGTTTGTTCATTTATCAGTTTATTTAAACAACTTCATACTTTAACCACTTTGTCATTTTTGATTCGTTCCTCCATATCTAAACCAAAATTGGAACCATACCTTGAACTTACTCTTGTATGTATTACAGTTATAAATCAATTGTATTTCATTTTGAACATCTTCTTGTCTCCTGTGAATGAACACCTATGAACATAATTTAATTTCCCACCGGACTCCTAGTTAATGTGGTATTGTCCGGTTGTGCGACGAGTGGGGTTGATTAGTCGGTTAAAATTCGGCCTGTGCCCCTTTCCCCCTCGCCCCGGTTACACAATAAATTTTATAATTGCCCCCAACCTTCCTGCGAAAAATCCATGTGCGACGGTTCATATACGCCCATTTTTATTATAATTACCCCGTAACCCTCCTAGGAAAAACTTACGCGTGCAGGACGTGCAAATTGTCAAGAATCAATCCGCCATTGATTTCTTTATCTCCATTGTGATTCAGATTGGTCATACGCTATAACCATTGCCTTCAAATTAATCACAAATAACATAACTTGGGCGTCGCAAGGGGAGAAGGGTCGCTTGTCCCACCTATCCCTGCTCCCCCCCAACAAAAAAGTCGAAGAAAAGGAAAATGAAAAAAATCAACGGAATAAAAATCACCAATTTGCTTGAAAAAATATCAAAAGAGACCCCTTCCATTGTTTATCGTTTTCCCTTCCCCAAGGGCCTCCCCCAAAACGGCTACACCCATGCTTGAAAACATTTAAATACTTTTTAGCTGCAACGACAAAAAGGAGAACGGGCAGCTGGGTCAACTGAAGAAGCCAGGTAGATCTTAATGCAAATGTGTTGTGGTAAATTACTTCGAAGTTTATTGTCTAGTACACGTATTCAAATTTCCACGCTTATACTATAGTATACTACAAAGTAGGCGTACACATTACATTGAGGTGGCGAGAACGCTAAAACTCAGTGGATGTAGTTCGTCACTTATTTTACACATTTACTATAATTTGAGCATGAATGTTCATTTGCCTTAAGCTAATTTAGTGCTCCTGTCCCTGGTGGGTGGTGGAATAGTGAGTATGGCAGTCAGTGTTGGTGTTAGGTGACTGTGTCAGAGTGAATGGAGTTTTGAGGACTTTTGCTTAAGTCAAATTCAACATTAATATAAATCCTTGGATATCTTATAGTAATTTGCTATGCATGCTTAAGTTCCATCTGGGTTACATTGTTCCCATCTAAAATTGCTTATACTTATTACACCAACTACATTTCTATATACTGTTAATTAAGATAAGTTTTCAGTCGAAATGTATCAGGAAAACCAACTACCCGTCAATGGGCTCTTTAAATACAAAACATAAAATAACACCAAAACTTGGTGACGGTGGTGGAAAGTTTTCAAAAATCTATTCACACAAAAAACAAAAACAAAATATATTCAGGGACCATCATGCCTGTTACATTTTAAAAATTAGCTCCGTTACTTTTGCCACATCACAAAAGATTCTTATTGACGATATTTATTAGCTCATAATATCATCTTTTGGTGCACATTTTATGGGAAAAATAAACTTCCAAGCGAATAAAGTGATCTAACTTTTATGTAACGAAATTCTCAAACGCAGACTCCATATGCTCCAATAATCAAAAGAAGATGGAAAAGTATAGATGCTTAGTCTTTGACAGTCTTCTTTCTTCGGAAAAAAATCCTTGGACAAATGAAGAGAAAAACAGCACAAACGATAAGCATCTTCTGAAAAAATTCAGATTTTTTGTCAAAAGCGATGTGTCAAAATTTAAGATTCTTGAGCTTAATTTACAAAACCTCCATCAGTACATACCATCCATCACCTTATGGAAAATGAAACGATATCTTTTTGAAGAAATGTCAAAGATATACTCCTCCCAACGGTATATGGAACCTAGACTACATTTGTACCTAAGATAGAATCAAGGAACAAGTTGCAAGAATGTGGAAACACTAAAAATGCAAAAAACATTTGCACTTTATTCGGTGGTCATCTTAAGTTCATTCACTTGATAATAACAAGCTTCAGGCATTTAGTCCCTGGTGATTTAACGGGAAAGAAATTGAAAACAAGGCAATTAATATCCATGTCAAAAATAGAATTAATTTTTGTAATAGAACCCAACTCTATTGTTTTGGTTCACTCTAAATACTGTCTATATGAATAAGCGACGATAAAAGGCCAGTAAAATGACGGTAAAAAAACGACGTTAAAACAACTGTTTAAGTCGATTACTTGAACGGTTATCGAGAAGATTAGGATAAAGACAAGAAACGAAAAGGAAAGGAAATTACTCATGCAGAAAATGTGCAAAACATTTAAAAACCAAATATAAAACAAAGAAAACAAAACACCAAAACCCAATCAAAATACAAAACAACAAAAACCACAACAAAGCAAAAACGACAACAAAGAAAGTTGACGACAGTTGTGCTAACTTGTCGGGGTTCCTACGTTTTCTTTTTGCTTTGTCGAGGTTTGCTTCATTCAGTCCTAAACATCAAAGAGAAAAACTAAAACGAAAAACACGTTACTTCCAAATTAATATCATGTAATTAATGCCAGCTCTTTAACACATAAAAGAAACTAAACACTATCGGTAAATGCGTGTTCATATGAATTTCAGTACGATGCTATTTTGCTTGGTTCTTATCTGTTTTCATGGTATTCATGGTCGTCTAAGGGCATTCTGATGTATACGCCAGCATCCAAAATGTAATCTCTTCACTCACTTACAGCAACTAATCGTTGTTCCGTTCGACATCCCTTGAATCAACAAGACTTCTGCCCTTGATTCTTCCTTTCTTTTCTACTGTCAATGTGGCACTCCATGCATGCCAGCAGTAATAGCATAAGGGTTGCGATGGCAAAACAAATTCAAAGGCCAAGAAAACAGAAATTAAAAATGTAACCTTATATTGCTTTTTGTTGTTAAATTAAGACATAAGAACATCAAGACACCAAGACATTAGGACATCGAGACATCAGGGAAAAAGTCAGAGAAAGGATGTGGCATGGAAGGAAGAACTCCAACCAGTCCCGTCCGACCATTCTCATCTCCCAATTTCCCAAGACGTCAGGATATCAAGACATCAAGAAATCAAGACATCGAGACATCAGGAAGTCAGGACATTAAGACATCAGGACATCAAGACAATTGTTAATATCCACCCATTTTGTACGTTACAAGTGAAACAGAAAGTAATTCGGGGGGGGGCATAAGGGCGCACCAGCTTTCAATGGTGTGGTTTTTATAAGGGCAAGGCTTTGTTAGCCTTATTCAATATCCATTCATCCTTTTTTTTCTTAGTGGGGGGGGAGGCACTTTGGGGGCACCGGGAATTTTTTTTTTGGGGGGGGGACACATTCCCCCACACTTCTATAGCTTTGCTCTTTTTCCTTAGGCGGATGCGAGAAACTGGTCTTTGATATACCCATAAATGATTTATCACATCGAACAACTGTTAAAAAAATAAGGGTTATCCGTTGTCGTCCAAAACCGGTTAGGAGATATTGAGCTTTTGCACCCGCCGCGGAAGCGGCTCTCTTGGGTCGAGTTCGGGCGCAATGTTCTTGACACGGGTTTCTTGTTATCGCGCTCGAACGGCGGGAACACGACTCAAGAACACTGTTCTCGGAACAGGATCCCGCACCACCCCCTCGTCAGGGTTTTACAGGCCAGGAACACACGGAAAAACTCCTGAGATGTTGATTTTTGAACAGCTGCAAACAAAATAGAGAAATGGTTTACAAAGTTGGAGACAATAGGAAGTTTTGCAAAATTAACATTAATTATTTTTTACAACACAGAAGTGAATGTTCCTATTTAAATAGAGAAGAATTCACCCCAGTTGTCTAAGTATTAACTCTCGAATAGTTTACTACAACATAGACGCCGCCATGTTGCTTGTCACTTACAACCAGGGTGCAGCACTAATTCAAGTGAGAATTTCTGACCAGCTCATTAGCATTAAAAGTGCCCCCCCCACAGTATCTTTTGAAAAGGAGATTGTTTGGCCCCCAAAAATGGTGAGATTGTGTAAATCGTTGCCGGCAGGATCAACTCCCTGGGTCTTTGAGCTTTCATATGAGGGCAGAAGGGCTGAAAACTACGTTTGAAAAATGGTCCTAAGTGCCCGAGAAAGTTGAGGGTTGCCACTTGAAAAATGGCTGTAATCAGACTTCGGAAAAATCACTTTTGGGGGGTTATTTTGTTTTGTGGGAATAATTAAAAATGTAATTGGTTAACCCACAAAAAATTGCAAAGAAATTGAAAGATAAGTGACCAGACAAGAATTTCATTTGTGTTTCAGAAATCTCAGGGATGTTGGCGTGCATGCTATTGGGCCCTGAACGGTGCTGATTTCACACTGTTTTCAATGGGGCTTGAATTAGTGGACTGGACCCACCAGCGATGACCAATTATACGTTCCCGGCGTTCGAGCGGCCGACCCAAGAACGACAAATCAAGCTGTTCGTGAACATACGAGAACAAACCGCCCGAACTCAGCCTTGAAGTCTAAATAGTTAACCATAGAGGGCGGTATTTATGAACGCTTAAAAGTGTTTTGTCTGGTTCCTTTTTTCAGTCGCCGAATATTAATTAGGTGATGTAGTTTACAGACTACTGGGTGTAAATTGCAATATCGAATGAAATACGGAAGCGATAGCAGGCAGGAGGGGAATTGCAAACGGGTACAAATAAGTTATCACATAACTGCCATCAGGGTTTGTGTGAAAAAGTTCTCGTCTGATCTGATTTGGTAGTCTTAGAATATCATGGCACAGCCTCATCCAGACGAGAGTGATGGAATTTTCCTGGAAAATGAATTGCCGTCGTCAAAAGATGAAGCCGACTATTCACTGTCAGTTGTGAATTTGACGCGGGCTGCTGACATTCCACTGCGGTACTTCCTACCCAAGATTTTCTCGCCCATAGAGGCGAGCATGAGAAGGAGTTGTCAGCGGGTGTCGGAGAAGGCTCCCAAGTATAGATTGGTAAGGTGGCGGGTCTCTCTTCAGTTTAATGATGACGCTGCTGCTGAGAAATATTACATGGGATTGCAATGGATGTAGCCTATGCCTAAGCCTAGTTTTTATAACTTTTTTGCGTAATGTCCCTGCTGAGTGCTCTTTCTACGGGATTGTAAATTTGGGGACCCTGTTCCTTTAATGAAGAGAGAGCTACATTTTAACTTTTGAATTCACCTTGGGAGATGACTGTGACGTCATGCTCAATAACTGTAGGATTAATGTCAAAAAGGGTAGGGTTTTGAGTTTTGAGAGAAATTTTGACTTGAGTGGAAACTGCGAGTTTTATAACACGTGCTACAAGGTGGATTCAAATTGGCGTGGATTTTTTATCAGTAAGAAAGTCACATTTTCTCACAATTTACAATTTGAAATTTTCAGAAAAGAGGGTCAGCGCAATAAAGAGTGTTGCCTAGTTGTTTTGGGGGAACTTACCAGTTTTGCAAGAATAAAATGTCAAAAAAAATGGAGGTTCCCCAAGTATACATGTACATTTAAAATCCCCCTTTCCACAAATGTTGTGGTTTTGTATTATTTAACCATATCTGAGTTTTATGCCAATTATTTTATTGTTACAAACCTATTAATGCATATGTACATTTATTCTTTTATTATTTAATTGTAAGCCTATGTGGAAAGGCAAATAAATCACATCAAAATAAAAAATACATGTTGCTCAAATCAAAAGTGACTGTGTTGACATGGTAACATGGCATCATACGTGTACATGGATGACTGAGAGCAGTGGCACAACAAGTGGGGGGCACATGTCCTACAGCTGATGCCCCTCCCCCCCATTTGAAATTTGTGAATGATTTCCGTTGAGTTTATAATGTAACTACAAGTTTATAATGCGACTACGAGTATCACTGCAGCTTGTGTTTTTGTGGTGCCTCCTTGAAAAATGAGCACACCCCCAGGTACATGTACATGTACACGTACTCCCGGACTAAGGTGATTGGCTGGTACCGGTTCATGTACATCATCTAATGGTGTGTACATTGTAATGTGAAGAAAAAAAGTTCCAAATATGGACACACATTTGATACCGTGTGCACAAACCCAATGAGACTGGTCTGAAAAATTCTAAGTGTTTTCTATGTAAACAACTTGTTTTTTTCCCCTCCTAAATTGAACTTTTCTTGACATGTTTTTGCCTTCTGACAGCTAAAAGGTCACTGTAGGGAATACTTACTGGTGTCAGTATATGGAACTCTTCCCTAATTGGAACCACATTAGATTTACATGTACTCGTATAATGTAAGGAATTGAAAATGACAAAGTCAGAAAGCCTAACATTTCCGTCCAAGAAGAATTTTTCCTGAAGACAGATTTTACATTTAGCCTTACATGTACATGATGTACATTAGACTTTTTTTGCCCAGTTTCCAAATCTCTGTTTTATCATGGTCTTTGGCTGCAGTCTGTATTTTCAAGAATTTGATCCGCGGAGTTGAAACCCTCCTGTTAAAGGCAGCTCATGTTTGTTGCTACGGACACATCAAAACATGGACAGTATCCATGCTTGTTGCAGTCTCAAATCTTTTCATCTCAAATGCATATTTTTTCTCCATTCAGAGTTGGTGTACCTACATGTATCTATAGATTCACGGGATAATCAACTCAGAAGGAAGTAATAAATTGTGCAAGAGTGAAGATTACGCTGAACTTCTGTAAAGTGTAATGATTATACATGTGCATTTACATGTACATGTATACATGTACAATGTTCCGAGTTTGATTCCAAGTTTGATACTAATCATGGAGCTCATAAAGAGAAAGTGCATAGATTTGGGGAAAGCAGAGTCTTCAACTTCTTGTGTTTATGTGCAAGTCAGATACAGTATATGTAACTCAGTGTACCAGATTTTATACAAATTTAACTCCCAAAAGGCTTATTTCAACACATGTACGCGTATGTGAGACATTCAGAGGCCACTGCAGGGTGTCAATTTGGAAAGGCCATATATGTACAATTTGTTGACTTTGATAGTGGAATGTACAGGTATACATGTACATGTACATTGTATATTCTTGTGTGTGTATTCTGCTTTCTTGTGTACATGCACAGGTACGCTCTCACCCAACCAGTACCATAAGTTGACTTCACACAGTGAAGGTTTTCAACATTTGAATGGGTTCCAAATTTCAGCACAGATATTGCTCCAATGGGAGCAACATGAGATCTGTTTGTTACAGTGTTATAAATTTGCTGTAAAGTGGCCGGGCTAAAGCCAGTAACATTTGTTCTCATGTATCTACACGCTTACCATTTTCAAGTTCATGTACAGTGTACATGTACACGTATGGATGTGCACGCAGCACTAACATGATTAATGCAGCACTGCAGCACACTAACATTGTAGTGCATACCGGTGTCTTGTCGGTACCCACATGTTCATGTACATGTGCTCATCTGCCATAACTTTGGGATCTTTCGAACAGTGTACATAAGTACACTGTGTACATACATGTACATGTACATGTAAGTACATGTGTACACGAACAGTACAGGTCTACATGTATGTACACTGTATATGTAGTGACTAGATGCTGTAACATGCAGTTTGAAAATGGGAATTCAAGTATGCATTTTTTAAAAATCTGCTGACACTCCATGTATTAATTGCAGATCAGTTTACATTTATAATGAAGAACACGGTGCATCATGTACTCTAATGGTGAAGTAAAATAATGTACATTCATGTATACATTTATGTACCGTATCAGATACGCCTCAGTACGTACATGTACATGTACATGTACATGTAGGGCCACATACATGTACACGTACGTACATGTACATGTACATTGATGTATCGTTCGTGTACATTGATTTGATTTATTGTCTTCGTGGACAAGAGGGCGTGTTTGTGCTTGTCGCTCGCCACATTTTACATGTACATGTACCTGTTTGCCCTGCAGCTTGTTGACAATAGCTGCAGGCATTTTGAGTAGCATTTGCTGAGAAATGTGCATTCTCCACTGGCAGGAAATCCCAACCTCTGGCTTTCCAGGTGGCTTTCTTCCAAGGGAGAATTCTGTGCTCCAATACCCACGTAAAATGAATTCACCCCCATGAAGAAATTTCACAGCACTGGTACAAAAGATCTGACAATAAAATCCAGCTCAGAGTGCCAGAAAACATTCACCAAAGTAAGCAGTACACCTGTGCATCTGTTAGAATTGTTCAAATGGTTTGTGTGACATGTACATGTACTAGTACCTACACATGTAGGCTAAACCTATTGTGTATGAAATTGGCGCGTCAAGGACTTTATTTGAGGGGGTAGTAATTAAAGGGGAATGAAGTGGCCTGAAAATATAGATGTCATTTGGTTTGGTTATGCAGTGCTTCATGTAAGAATGTATGCAAAAGTAATTAACTGTACATCAGTCATGGCAGAACTTTGTTGGATATGCTCAAGGATGCAGTTCCATCATTTTTTGGTTTTGTTCTGGCTTCTTTTTTGGGGTCTCATCAGCGAGCTAAAGATACATGTAGAATGGAATGAATCCCTTCATCGCTTTCTACAGCCCTGCCATTGCCATTCATGATTCAGAGGTGGGTCTGTACACTAACAGGTCTGCGTGACCTTCAATACTAATTTCCAACTGTAAAATTTTGCCATTATTTCTTCACAATGTCTGGCTGTTGCCATGGAAAGTTAAAGATAAATCGAGCAGTATCTGAGTAATTGCAGAAGTTTATTTTTGAAGATATAACGGTTCTCACATGGACAGATACTTTGTTTCTTAAATATTAAATTCAAAACCTAATTGAAAATTACCTGCATTGCACTAAATGGTCTTTTTAGTTTACTTTTAGAAACTATCTCATACATGTAAAAAAATTCTAGTGTAGAAAACACTGAAATTTATTTTCAGAAAGAAATGTAACGCTTGTCACTTGAGAGACGTCATGTTTATTACCGGTACAAGGACACTTTTTGAACAGATACATGTATAAAACATGGACAGACGTTTTCCTGGTGTTTGAATTAGAGCATGAAAACAGAATCACAAATAAAACTTGTTTGTTTTCAGTTTACCATATCATTTCTGTTCAAAAGACTGTTAAACTTCAGCTAAAATGAACACTGTAAGCTTTTCCCAGGAATGCATACATGTACATGTATATTTCTGTTGAGGTTATCTGCTCAAGGAATGGCAAAATCAACCTGTTTCATGTTTGTCACTCTATGGACAAACACCATGACGTACGTTATTCCTTAATTAGCTTGCCTTAAAGTCCTGTTTAACTTAAAGAAATAAAAAGCAATAGATTTTGACAATTTTCTCAAATATTATACCTGTAGTACCAATGATTTCACAGATGAATTTTCTCCATGAAAAGCAATTCCAGTGGTATTTTAGATAACCTGAAGAACATGAGTTGACACAGTTGTGTGCATGTCCCACCAGAACCGCTAAAATAAGCTGGACATTTTCATCAAAATTCTGATTATTTTGTCAACAACCAAACCCTATTAAACTGTGTAAACTATATCTCTACAATTATTCAAATATCAGTAACACTGGTTAAGTTCATTTCTTGACTCTCAACGCTGTTAAAGACAGAGATGATTTTGGTTATGTGCAATGGGTCTTTTAGAGTGGACAGACCCAGGTCTTGTCAACAAGGTTAACCCCACTCTAGACAAGATAAAAACATGACCTTGTTTGCTGTCCAAGTTTAGGGCAGAAAAAACTCCATTCAGGTCTTCTGAAGATTGAAGTATTATTGTTTCTGTGACAGATGACAAATTCTGCTGTGCTGTATTTCGTAATATGGATGTTTAATACATTATACATGTACACGTACGGTACATACTGCATTCAGATGATACAGCACACACATGCATGAGCAGCTCACAAAGTCAGTAATGTTCAGTAAAGTCACAAATCAGATGATGCCAGCCACATGCTTCTGAGAGTACTTGTAGGCATAGATCATCAAAACAGGTGTAGCATTCAATGTTTATGGTCATTTGTCATCTCCAACCCTTTCATAAGATAATGTGTATTGCATACATGTACATGTACATGTACGTACATGTACATGTATGTACATGTACAACGTACATTGTACATGTACCGTTAGATAGTCACTTTTGTCACATTTTTACATGTGCCAGTATCCGTATATGAAACCATTTCAATGGTCATTTCTTATGTTTTTTCCCCCGTTCTCTTTTGGTACATGTACATGTAGAAACATTTACAGCCTTGCATTACATGTACATGTATGTACATGTACTGTAGGTGGTTGGAGAAAAGAGGTTCTTCAGGTCATGTTACAAACAAGTTCATGTATCGTGGATTTGTGTAGGCAGTTTTTCAATTCCGCAGTAAATGGTTCCACATTTTTTTTTTACTTGTCTTCATTAGGGTGAATTTGGACCATGTAAATGTATAGTACATGTAAAAGTGCTCTTTAACCCGAACTGCACGTCTTTTAAGAAAACAACAATTCCCATGTACCAGCCAAAGGTCAAAAAAGTGACTCTTGAGTACTCATATAGTACAATATTTCACACCATAGTTTGAGGCCCTGCTGGATACAAGCACTCACCATGGTGACTGGCCATGCACAGTGACTCAAGCCAAACATTCAACATACGGTCTTTCTGAACATAATTAAATGTACAGTGTACGTAATTTGTGTGTGGGAACCACTGAAGCTTGTGACATGTCTGTATCCATGTCCATACATGTGCATGTGTACATGTGTACCGCTGCATGTGTACATGTACATGTGTACCGCTACATGTACCGGTACATGTATCCTCTGTGTGGTGGGGACTGGAGGTACATGTACATGTACTTTACACATGTCCATGTACAATGTACATGTACAAATGTATGTACATGTACATGTATGACTACATGTAGCAAGCATTGTCATTGGTTCCATCTGCCTCTGCCTATCTGCAGTGCATTACCAGATGATGCTTCCATGTTCTCCGGCACGAACTGGTTAATATAATTTCTTCTGTCATTTACTTTAAAAACCATTAGAAAATCCTGTGAACATGGGGAATGTTTTCAAATGCATTTGTACGAGTGCAGTGTTTGTTCGGGTAGTTGTGCCGGCACAAGAACGAACAGTTGTTGATAATGTGATTGCAGGCTAGTGATAATTGCTCCAACCAGCTTTTTCTCCGGTTCCAATGATGTCCCTAAGTTAACTGAAGCCTTGCACGGATATCAACTCAGGATAAATTGTTGTTATTAATATTGTTTTGGCCAGGAGCATTGATATGCAGTTTTCTGTGGCTGAAGACCTTAAGTGCCATACCTCAGTCATGTCAATACAGTCGATGAAATGAAATGGGGGAAAGAGCTTGGGTCTCTGCAGTTCCTAATGTGCAGTACATATGTACACCGTACGTATCCAGGTTACAACATAAGTTGCTTTTGTGCAGGATGGCAGTTAATTACCTGCTTTGAATTCACTATGTAAAACACTGCTTTAACAATCACAACAGAGTCCACAAACTATGTTTGGGGATACAGATATTCAGTGATGTTTATTTGCTCTAACAATCCTGAATCACAGTTGTGTTTTTCCTACAATTGGCTGCTGAACTGTGGTTGGCTATCAGTACAAAGTAAAAGAAAAATTCAGGAGTGTTAAAAATCCCACGCAGCTATTAGAACACCAGATAATACATGTACAACGCTATTTAAAAGTAATGGGACAAATGCCCATTTTGAATGAATTGGAGGTGAAATCGGAACCAACCAATGGTGATTTTTCCGAAAACTTTGGCTGTACAATTTAGTCTATACATGTATATTAACCATTTACGCAGGTGCTGCGAAATGCAGGTGTTATAAAATGCAGACCTGTGCTATGAAATGCAGACCTGTGCTATGAAATGCAGGTGCTATGAAACGCTGACCTGTGCTATGAAATGCAGACCTGTGCTATGAAATGCAGGTGCCAGAAATGGTGCTGTGAAACATACATGTAGTACAGTACTTGTACATGTACTGTATGATACAGTGAGCAGGTAGTCCTGACTCTTATCACAGGTGTTGTCACATGGGGTAACAGATGTACATGTACATGTATGCATACTAAGCCATATGACAGGAGGTCATAATATGTGCATTTCTTGGTTTTTACATGTAGTTGAGCAGTTGAATTGTGTGTAGACCTTTGTTGGTCCTGCATAGACATGTATGTTACATGTATGTATTCATTTGTCGTGAACACCAGGTACATGTACGACAACATATCATTGACCAGGTGAACTTAGTTCAGGGATTTCATTCACTCATAACTCTGCATTTCATATCTCTATTTTCATTAAAACCCTCCTATGCAAAGACATATTCTTGAACCAGTTGTCCAATCAGTCAAAACCAGTCATGTGTCTGTGTAATGGGGGACATCAATTGGAAGGAATTTTTGACTGTTTTTGACGGTTACTTTGTAACAAAAGGGAGGGTTAATAGAATTATGGCCATAGGCATAAGTACCAGCAGTATTACATGTACATGTACTAGCACATTTTACATGCACATGTACATTATGTGTGTGTAATTGATGGTGATACCGTACATATGTACATGTATTGATTTAGTGTATTGACTTTTATGTTGATCCGAGTACAGTGAATTACCGGTAAATGCAGATTTCATTGTCAAACAGTTTGAAATACCTGTCAGATATGTGCATCTGAAGAGCCTTCTTGTTTTCTTGTTCATTTACAGTTGAACACAGACTGGGGCAATAGGTTGTCCTCCATCAAGGAAGGGCCCGGTATTCTGGCACTGGTAACCGTCGAGAACAAGGCAGTGGATCAACACACTGTCAGCAAAGTGGAGAGCCACATTAAGAAGCTAATGAAAGGCACATCATGTCAGCTGCAGAGGTGAGCAGAAAGTTACATGTAACCTCCTGTCATCTGGATTAGCCTAATTAGACAGCAGTATTAATACGTTATAATAAAAAAAAAGGCAAAGGACCTCATGTACATGTACACCATAATTCAGTGACATGTTTGACACAGGTGTGGATCATACACTTGTGATACAAATTTTGTGTGAGGAATTTTCAACTGAATGTGCATAGGAAACTCTACCGCTACTTTGCAAAACTTGGCACAGGTCATAGTCTACCAGGTTACATACATGTACATCTATATACCTAGCATGGTGTGTTCTGCTGGTAGCCAGTTTTTTTCTGAATTTTTTTTTATGGAAGAAATTTCGGAGCTGAGCAGCTTTGTGAAATTGTTAGATCCCAACTACATCACCTGTCCCAACTATAGATGGTCCCAACTGTGGTTGGGAAAGTCCCAACTACTGGTGCTGGAGTTTGGCCAGCCCAACTGTAGTGTAGAGTGCCGTACCACTATATACCATGTGCCAAAGTTGTTTCATTTATGTTGGTTCGTGCAAGCAGAATCTCATTTTCATTTGTGTAATGGGTGACACTTGCCACATTGACAATGTATTTGGATAAATTCTTTTGGGTGTAGACAGTTAAAACTTGGAGAACGTTGAGAAATTTTTCTACTAAAATTGGGCTAGCCCAACCACTGTACATGTATACTACAGTTGGGACCATTCCCAACTGTACAGACTGATAGCATAGATGGGGTCTAACCCATGTAGCTTCAATCAAGACGAATGCTCACGAGCTCAGGTACCTGTAAGTTTACAGTACATGTATTGCTAATGGATAGCAAGCGTTCTTCATGCATGTGACTATTGGTACTTTCTGTTTCCCAGATGGGAGGCACAGCATATTCTACTGCATTTTGAAGATTCTAAGGACTACGAGACTTTCGGCAGGTTGTTCCTGGAAGAAAAATTGGACGACTGTGAAGGATTCCGTGTTAATGCCATTGAACGTGAGTGACATTTTGAAAACACTGACGGTTACAGCTTATCCACTTAATCAGTTAATGTACTTATGAAAGCTATTAAGCAGCACTCCCTGATTTGATATAAAATGAATCGCTTTATCAGTGTAATTATTGACTGACACCAAGATAACACCAAGACAAACTGTCTATGTTTGACAACCAGAATTTTGCCACTGAGGTTAGATTACTTGAAGCTGTTAAGAACTACATGTATTACAAGTTGAGCCTTATGCCATAGTTTAGGAAAAAGACATTTTCAGTGCACTGTGCATTGTCTTGTTGCCTGGAGCATATATAATTATTTACTGGCAGTTGTGAACCCAAGACCAGCAGAATATTGACAGTAAATTCGAGAATCCAAGACCAAGACCATAGGTAACAGGAATAAGACAGAGATCCGCAAAAACAGGACCTAAAACCAGCCTCTTGACCTATGTGTACTTGTCCGTACATGTACATGTATATTGGGCACAACACTACTTTACAATGTGAGATTCAACAGGCTTCACATCTGGTACTAAATGCCAAATGAGGTTGGATTTGGCAGGCTTGACGCATGCACTGTAGTTCAGTCCTGTCTGGGTTTGTTCATCAGGTGTGGCTTTTGCTGAATTGGGCTGAGGTCTCGAGAAAAGTATTGGAGCCAGTGGAAACTGGTACACGCTTTAATCAGCCGCACATAATTTGTCCGCATTGCACATTTTACTTGCAGCATCCATTCTGACCAACCCACCACGATGCTTTGTGGAGATTGAGACCACTCAAGGCACTGAAACCAGGGACACCCTTATGTCTTTCATCTCCTACTTCTCCGGTGCCTTCAAGCACGTCAACATCCTGGAAGTCGAGAGTTTAACCCCTGCCGGCAGAAGTGGAGGTGGGGAGGAGCCCCAGGACGGAGATATTCCCCACATGGCCATTACGCTGATGTTTAGCAGCCAGGCCCAGTCACGGGCTGCTGAGGTCCTCAAGGTGCTGTCGGCTGGGGACCCATGGCGACCCTACCGACTCCCGGAGCCAGTGGCCAAGGAACTGGAGGATGACAATACAACATACTTCCGGCATGCTACCTTGGGTCTCCCGCTCTGGGGGGTCAAGACAGGCGCCAGTGAGTCGGGCGTACGGCTGACGCTGTTCGTCAAGGAGGGCAGTGACTTTCAGCAGATGGAAAAGTTCTATGGCAAAGTCACAGGGGTCTCGCCCCTGCAGCAGAGCAGAGGCACGGCCGTCAAGCGCAGCACCTATCCCCTGTCCAACCGACTGGAGTTCACCCTTGCCCTCTACCAAGGCCTGACCCCCCATGCTCACGAGAACCACCTCTTGTACTTTCAAACGAACGAGCAGGCCATCGGTGCGCAGAAGCTGGCCGAGGACCACTGGCAGCTGAAAGATCCAGAAAACAACACAGTGCTGCTCTTCACGACCATGAAATGAAACCGAGTTGCTAGACAGCAGATGAAAGGTTTTTAAGTAGTACTGTAGCCTATTGAAATATTACACAAGTACCGATCCTTGCTAATCTGTGTCCTGTTGTGTGACTATAATTTCACCCCTGTACTGTTTGTACATGCTGTAATATGGTCAGGTCTGAATTCAGAACCTTAATTCGGGATTATTATGACTCATAAAACTGTTGGCATCGTTAAATGTTTGCCAAGTTACCAGCAAAGCGGTCACATTTCTGTGAAGATTTCCTACTTGCGGATGAATCATTTCACGTTAGTGGAAAGTGCAGAATATGTGAATACATGAGTCATGAAGATATACCCAGACATGTACCAGTACGGGTACCTATCCGTGATTTTGTCCGTTCACTAATGAAGTGCACTTAAAGAATGTGTACAGCGCACCGTCATGGAGCATAGTCATTGTTCGTAAACATGCATCTCAAATGAACTGTGGATATGTATACATTAAGGCAGTGGTATAGCAAATTGAATAGGGGACCCTGATGTGGTAAATGAAAGGGAGGGGGGGACTCATAGAACCTCGGAACAGGCAAAGAGAATGCAGAACCACGTCCCAGTTACATTCACTGTGGATTGTTTGTGTGCTTTCATTTTGCATGTAGCTCCCCAGTGACCGTGGCCATTGGAAATTTGAGAAATTTCTCTCCCAGGAATCTGCGGTATGAACTCTGTACTTAATGTGGGCTTTCATATTGTCTTATGCAGTATGCATGTTTGTTTTAGCCGGGATTGTAAATCTAAACTTTTTTTAAGAGATGGAGAAGTACATTTGTGTCTTGAAATCTGGAATATTTCTTGGTTTGCAGTTTTCGTGCAAATTACACAGAAAGGGTGACATGGAAAATCTTTTTTCAGTGACTGTCCTTTTTCTCTCGTAAAAGGGGAATAAATGAAAGAGTTGTCCATGAAAAGTTTTTTTTAACTGCTTTTTGAAATGGTTTTTATAGTGTAATAAATTCTAAGAGGATCAACCTTTAAGAAAAGACCCGTTCGCCCATTCCACTCCAAAATTTGCTTACTTGTACATGGGTAAATACATGTAAGTCCTTTTGCTGCAGCAGTCACGGTCAAAAATTCCTTCCACTCGATTTGCCCCAGTACACAGACACACAGGGGTCACCAGTGCTGCAACAGTTACAGACTGTCAAAAATTTCTTTACTCCATTTGCCCCAGTACACAGACACATAGCGGTCACTAGCGCTGCAACAGTAACAGACTGTCAGAAATTCCTTCCGCTCGATTTGCCCCAGTACACATTCAGACACGTAGGGGTCATTTGACTGATAGGACTACTGTGTCAAAAATGCATTTTTGCATAGGAGGGTTAATGTAAAGTGTAACACACAGTCACACTGCAACTTGCCAAGCACACTGTTGAGTAGGTTACAGGTTCCATTTGTGACCACACTGAAGAGGAGGAGGGGCCACACTGTGTGCCCATATTTGTTCTCGCAGGGAGTACACGAGTGAGTAAGTTTACAACTCTCTAGCATCTTGGTGCATGGTGACAGCATCCTTTATTACATGAGTACAGTTGTGAGCATACAAATGACTTGAGTAAGACCCAAGATGAGATCATGAGGGTTTCAGTGGTCAGACTGGGAGTGTGTACTGGTATGTACAATACCCTTGCATTGCATGGTCATTTCAAGATGGCGGAAGGGTAAACCTTGACCGCTCACAAGATGTGATCTGAGAGTAATGCGCATGCGATATTTCCGTATACCAGCAAGTACCAAGAGGAGTGCATGGAATTGCAAGGCATATGTGGCCCCTACCTCTCTGTTGGTCAACACTGAGGGGGCGCTTGTGCGTAGAGCAGATACCATTGCGCCCCCCCATTTTGAAATTGAACTACATGTACATGTATGCCTTTTTAGGGTAATTCTGAACAGAAGAGATGTAGAAAAAAAATATTTATAGCAGTTTGTGGTTCTCATGTCTGTTGCATATAATTGGGAGATTGTAATTGGGGAAAGTTATTTCATTTTAGAGATGATTGATATAAAAGTATGGTAGCATTTTAGACTGTAGCAATGGAAATAGTGTATTGTCTTATATAGAAAGAGTAACGTTATGCTGTAGACTGTAATATACCAGATTCATATTAATTGTTGTCATTCCTGGGTTGCATTATGGAGCAAGTTCAGTGTGCAAGGTCAATACTAGATGCAAATATTTTGGTCCAGATGCACAGCGTTATTGCCTTATCAAGGCAGTTTACAAAAGGAAACCCAGAACTCATTCAGTGTGAGGTTGCGCTTTGTGATAAAGCTGTTGATGAGTTGTTGAAGTTCTGCAAAGATCCTCACCCGCTCCAAATCTCAGAGCCTCCCAAACTCACAGAGGAGATGTGTTGCGTGGCGCAGCGGTATAATTTTAGCTCACTTTACCTGAAAAACCTTCAAATCTTACATGCACATGTATGTTACGAGAAGAATTTAAGACGAATGAAGTTGTTACTGAGATTGTGAATCATGTCGTCGGTGAAATTTAGAAAGGAAACAGGAGACATTACAATAATTCAGAACGACAGGTCCTAACAGGTATTGTTTGTCTCACACCGGGTGGGGTGGTCTGTCATAATTTTGACATGATATCTGACAGTTCAAATTTAAGGTTGACATTGGCAAAACTTGGGTGGGGAGGAGATTATTAAATTGATTTTTATCCATAAATCCTTTGATATTTTTGGCTTGAGAATGATATGCTGGTAGTCTTTTTTTTCTTTTCTTTTTCTATAAATTCCAATTTGTCACCAGACATGTCATGGGTCATACATGTAAGTCCCTCTTGTCAGTGTTTTTTTTTTCTAATTTGCATTTAACAGAAAGAGCAAATTCTATCTTTTTTTATTTACCCGTATGACTCCATTTGGAATCCCGATGAACATGGGCATTCGGGTGAAAAATGTTCCTCTTGCTTTACATTGGCCAAGATTCTTTAGAAAGGCCTTTAACTGTAGATTGGCCCTGGCAACTCGCGATTTTGTCCAAAGTTGCTGTTGAGACTGATAGTGTGAATGCTGACCACAGGTATAAAGTGTACATGTAACAAGCAATCAAGCAATGCTCTCAGCTCAGTCACTAGCCACAGGGGGGCATCAAGCTCGGCTGTGATCACTGGAAGCTAGGGGTGTGATATCTCTCTGAAATCTGTAACTCTGTGGGTGAAATAACAGTTTCGGTTTCACATTGCAGCGTGTGAGTGGCGGACACTCCACCTCATGACACCAGACTATTGGAAATCCCTAAGCAACTTGTCTGCTTAAACTGAAACAAAAATGTATACAGGGCATGCATGACAAGTTAGCTCAAGCATGTATAGTTTATGTGCGTGATCCCTGAAAGTACATTGTACTTTGTGTACATTACACAAGAATAAATACCTGAGGTTAATTAACCCCAACATGCACAGTTGTAACAACAGTGTACAAACCTGCAAACCTAGCCATACTCCTTCCTAAGGTCAGGCATTACCACACAATAGATTAAAAGGTATTTAAATGAGCCTTTCACTTCATTTAATTTAAATTTTGATCTATTGTGTGGTAATGCCTGACCTCAGGAAGGAGTACTGGCATGTTGGCTGGTCTGCAGTGTATGCTTACATTTTGTGAAACAAAATTGTGCACCACATTGTACAAGCTTCTGCTCCAAATGTTTAACGTCTTTCTAGCGTTAACATCAGTAAAGCAGACTTACCTGTAAAAGGAGTTTGTTTTTAAACTGAAATTGAACTGTTTTCAAAATATGCTCCTCAATGCTTGATGCACCCTGGTGGAAAAAAATGGCCTTCCTGAATAGTAGATACAATATCATTTTCATTCGTTTGTGTTTAAGTAGGATTTTTAAAAAATATATATCAGTACTAGGATTTTTTTCACACCTTAGCTATTTATTCATGTACATTTAAATGTCAGTAGATGAAGCAACCGTCAATGGAATAAAAAAAAATTTGAATTGTCTATGCAGTTACTGTGGGTACATGCAAGTGGAGATTTTATTTTACGACGAAAATCCAATCAGTCATTGTGATCATGTGATGCACCAATATTACCGGCACATCCATCTGATTCCCAGCCATTAAATTGGTTTGGGCTGGTTACAGCTAATGCAGTCCATTCTTACAGATACATGTATTAAAGTCTTTTTGCCCGGGTGCCCGCAAATATATTATGAGACAAACTGACAAATGAAACTCATTAATAATGAGTACTTGAGATGTTATTGGGTATCAAGTTGATGCTGATGGAACGGTGACATGTTTTTTATTCGTCGCTGCTTTGGCTGGTTCTAATTCTGTGCATGTATCCCTCAGACTCAATTTGTCCCAAACTCTTCAAATGTCACCTGACGCTGTCTGCCATTTATTAAAGAAGACTTTTCATGAGTCTAATGTTAAAATGTGAGGAGGAAGATGCGTGTCTCTTGTTCATAATTGCCCTGTGAAATACGAGAGCCTACATTATGGACATGTTTTGATTGTAGCTTATCTCATTTATGCTGCTTTGGACACTCATGGAATACGCGTTGTTTTTGTGAACATTTTTTCTTAAATACTGCTCTTTCTTCTTCAAACACCGGCTTAGAGACTCTCACAAGGAACTATGCATTCTTTACCACAAAGGCTCAGATTTTGTTTTTGCTAGTCAATTGTTTTATCTGTACTGAGGAAGAGCCTTAAGACAAAAATATTGAGGGACAGGCTAATTTATATTTATGTCCATGTGTTCAAGAAGTTGGAGATATAATTCAGGTCTGAAGTTGAAAAGAAATGTTCATTTCCTGCAACATTTTGGAAATGAGACTCGAGTTTTGAGTATTTTGAAGACTTACCATTTAAATGAAGAGGGCACAAGATATTTATCAAATTTTATTTGGCCTTTGCAGTGCTGTGAATTTTTTTAAAAAGAAATTAGCACTTGAGAGGCGCTCAGGTTTACAGCCGGTTTTGTTATTGTACAACAAATTTTTAAATACAGCAGTATAAAAAATCTTGCGCAGCCTGGAGTTTTCTTGTAACTTTTTTACTTGGCAGTTCAAGTCTGTGTGAAACTGTGGACATTTGCACATCCCGTTGTTATTGCATGGCTTCACACTACATGCAGTAAAAGCTGGAGGATGCATTCGCATGTGTATGTGATGTGTAAAGCCTGCAGTAGAGCTGTTTCACTGTCATCTGTAACCCCTCATCAGCTAAAATTCATTTACATGTATGCTTTTCTCATTCCCATTAACTCAAGCGTGCAACTGAAGTAACACGATTAGGTTCAGGTGTATGGATGATATTTACTATTCACACGACACCCCCAGAACACATGATTTTTTAATTTTCCTTCGGCCATGAACATACACGATTTGCACGTCTCGATGATGCATTCATGAATGTGGCAGGCTAAAGTCCCTTTGCTGCATCCGAGCCATGGAATTTGGGGAGAGAGTGGAACACCCAGGGTTTGTTGGGGGGGGGGAACTGCTGCATATGCAGCTTTTAGTGTTGGGCGGGGGCAAATTCGAAAGCGAGTGCAGCTCAGTCTCATTCAACATGATGTTGGGTGAGAAAAAATATCAATAGCCTTACTCGTGGTCCCAACATCCTTTTATTTCACAGTGTTGTTTTCTTAGGGTTTTGGTGCTGATAATTGATAAAAGAAATATACCAATTACTTTCTTACCTATGACGTATTCTTTGTAATAAAAAAATATATCAGGAATGGGAGCAAGTTGCCCTGCCAGCCCCCTGCTAGATACACCATGGGGGGCGGGGCTTGGACTAGCATTTACCTTTGCAAGTAGTTTACAATGTCAACCTTTTCCCCTACCCCTTTGCTACAGGACACTGGCACGTCTGGCTGTATCACAGCTGGCAGTTTGTAGGTGCATGTTCATTTTGTCTTCGTTTTCAGAAACTAAAGAAATGTAACTCTCTGGAGGGGAGGAGCTCAAGCCCCCCCCACCTTTCTGGGAGTCAGCGGGCTTATAGATGAATCAGTGGAATTTTATTCTTCTGCACTTCATTTGTTTATTTTATTTGTTTGTGGCAGGTTTTTACTTCGTCTTCTTCCCCAGAACAGCCCACCCATACACGATTTCTTGGCTGGCTAACCTTTAAAAGGTTAATTCAAAGAGCTTTCAAAGGCTTACTGTGTTGATGAGTTCGCTTGATTCAAAGAAAGATCCCTCTCTAAAGCAGTATTATCTGTAGCCTTTTTCTTTGGCCTTTTAAAGAAATCTGTCGGTCTTTAAAATTGGTTTTCAAATCTGTGGGCAGATTTTACTTTAAAAAAAGAAGTGGAAAATGTGAACAAGTCATGTTTGTTTCAACAAGGATAACCAAATGTAAGTTGATTTCAGAGAAATGTCAATGAGATGTAGACGCATGCACAATTGGAAAGACTAGGTTATACAAACACCAGAATGCAAGTCATTGGGGCATTTTATTCATCCCCTGCTGAATAGGGCCCCCCTGCACGAATAAATGTCAGAATTGATGGAATGCATTTCAAGTTGATGTGCGTCACTTGTCCAGCTCCACTGGCTTGACTTTGGGGTACTGTCCATGTATTCAGGGATACAGAGAAGCAAGCTCCATGATTATTTTTCTTTTATAGAGAAAAGATGCATCGTTTTATAATCCATGTTGACCAGGGACAGTGTACATGCTATGCATATTGTGGATATCTTGCTCTAGGGGGCTCATTTTTCTTCTCTCAAGCTAACCACTTCAGGAGATACTTGGCTTTATAATGGAAATTTTTGTAAATGCTTTTGGAATGTTTGCTGTGACCCCCTCCAAGTACATGACGAGGAAAAAATGCTTGACTGGAAAAAAAAATTCAACACAACTTACATGTATCATCCCCAAGCAAATCCCAGGTGGTACTGTACAATGCACTTATTAAGGTAAATGACAATTTCAGTGGCTTAGGATGTGAGACACAAATTGCAGGAGAGAACCAGATATCTCTTCGGATCTACAGAGCTGCATCGCTCTAGTAACGTGACCCCCAAACGACTGCATTCCCATTTAACCTTGATAATGGGCCTGAACAAGCAAACAGATGCGGGAGATCGTGTTGCGAGGATTGCAAGAAATTTTACGCAGCACTTGGCAATAAATTGTACCCTGTTCATCATCTTTGAGGAAAGGTCTTCAGACCGGGAGAGACAGTCCTACACAGCGTCGTTCAAGGAGGGGCAAAGAGAACAGGCACAGGGAGGATGGAAACCTGACAAGTGGGGCGATTGATTTGCTCATCTCGAGAGCTAACCACCAGCCTGACTGAAAAGACACTGCTACGCTTCCTCGCTGAGAACAATGATTTGAAACTAAAATCTGACAAAGTACAGGGACTGATGCTGATCAATTCGTCGGGTTCACCACGAAGTGACACATTGTGGATAGGTGCCGCACTACAAAGTGACATATCGTATGTACAAAGTCTATGGACAATATGTCACTTCGTGGTTCACCAAAACTATCCTATACGTCACTTCGTGGTAAACCCAACGAATTCAATTGCATTTATCAGGGCATGTGACTTGATTCAAGCAATACATAAGGTGCTGAAATGGTAACTATTAACCCAAATTTAATTTTGGAATTCATTTTATTGCAGGAAACATGTCCCGTAAGAAAAATACTATGTTGACAATATGCATAGTTGCCATGGTAACGCTAATAAAAACAGATGTCGTGCTAGAAAAAATAGCTTCATGCACTATCATGCATCTATAACACCATGCACACTCGCCCGAGGCCTGCCATGCAATCATACATCAAACCTGGCATGTGTATTTATCTTCTTTCTGCTCGGAGAACTGGCAAGCAGGAGTTTCATAAGGGTCGGGTCAATGTACTTCTAATTATATTTCTTTAAACAACGGAATTTCCATAATGCATGGTTTAAAGTGAAGCCTCTTAATGTCACACACCCTGGCAGCTTTTGCTAAAAAAAAAGACAGATGTGCCTTTGTATTTTAATAAATTTTTGACAATATCAGGAAATGGCAAAAAACTATACAAAAATTGTATCCTTTGCATTGCATTAATAAAACTATAGCACCACGTGTTATTACAATAAAATTGTTATGTCTTTCTATATACTGGCAGTCACCCTCTTAAATATCTGGCAACATGAAATTCATTATTTTTCAAGAAAAATCTTGAATCCTGTATTATTAAAATAAATGCAAGTATTCATATTTGATTCATGACATCATAATCATGAATAAGTAATATTTGCATTCCCTGTGTTCAATCAAGTTAGAAAGTTGTGATAGTGCACTGCTTACCATGTTAGATATGGGCTTTGCTCAATAGTGCAATACAGCGCCTATGCCTTTACGCTCTGAGCGAAGACAAGAGAGGGAGTGTTTTCCATAAAAAAGACGATGCTTTGGAGGAAACTCACTGTGTGCATGCAAACGTTCATGTGCATTTGGCATGGGACGTGCTGAGCTCGCACAACCAACTTTGTTTGAATATACGTGCACGGTCTACTCATTGCGTTGGGAGTTTGCACGACCCTGATTGAAAACATCCAACCAGCCTGTTTCTTTTTTGACAGTGAGGGCACACTTAAGCTCAGAGCAGAAACCAGCATGTGTACTGCACTACTGAACGGTTCCTAAGATAAAAGGGCAATCGTAAAAGTGTGGAGAGAAAGACTTGTAGTAACAAATTTGATTTGACTCTTACCACGAACAATTTCTTCAAATAACAGACACATAAAATTGCTAACCAATGACCAAGCAACAAAAACCAAGTCAAAGGCGTATTGGCCTGCATCCAAGCCACTTGGATGTATCCAACAATTACATACACATCAACGGGAAATAGCTGTGTGTCTAACCAATAGCTTTCAACTGGGCGCCCATGTTGAGCCCAGTCAAAGCCAAGTAGTTGGACACATGGCTTCATGAGCACATTGATTTCTGCACATCAAAGTCTACAATGCACAAAATCCACAATGCTGCCAGAGAAATTAACATTTAAACCCAAGGGCGGATCTGGATGGGGGAAGGCCCCCCCAAAAATAAGATTCCTTTTTATCACAGATTAAGAGAAAGGCAATTTTGGTGTGCTGTAGTCTCACCCCTTAGAAAGGCGACGACAGTTACATAAAAATATTCTCACATTTTCAGCCCCGTCTGCCTCACCCCCCCCCCAATATTTGGACCTCCCCGAAAATGTGGGTCTGGATCTGGTCTTGTACAAACATAAGAACCTACAGTGTCACTCCAAGCATTCAGGCAGTAGCAAAGCAAATTTTCTGCCACAAAACACCGCTGGCAAACACTCCCGACAGCTAAAATAACTACTTTAGCTGTTGGGAGTGTTTGCCAGCGGTGTTTTGTGGCAGAAAATTTGCTTTGCAATCACATTCACCTTAAGTATGAACTGGCCTTAGTTATTCACAATGGAAAAAGGTACTGAGAAACTCAGAACAATTAAAACGGTTTTCCACTTTTCTTTCAGTGCTGAGGAGGCCTATATGCCTGGCACCTGTGGCAGAGTGTTTACAACATAAAGAAGGCATGCATAAATAAATAGAAACTGGAACAAAAGTAAAACAGTTCGAGTTGTGGACATCTGAAAGTTGCAAGGCCATCAGAGCTCTTCGCGGGGAAAGTTCTCGCTGCGTATATGCCTGCCAAAATGGGTGGCCTTGCTTCCCGTGAAGATCTCGTATTTATTCAGGATTTCGTCTGCGCTGAGTTTACCATCACCGTCAGCATCGCTAACTTCAATCAGGTGGTCAGCCTGACAAGGATGCAATAGAAAGATAGTTTCTGTCATACAAGTCAGTCGTGCAATTGAAGTGAAGATTTGAAGGTACAATACTATTTCTACGGGTAATTCCTAGATGTATCTCTTTTGTTTGGTTTTGTTTAGGAGTATTCCCCACCCCACCTCCCAACAAAAACAAGAAAAAAAGCTGGTGGGAACTGTGCATATGCAAAGACTACATTCAAACAGAAATTGGTCATGTGTGCAAAACATGGCCTGTGCCAAGAATGCATGAATCTGTGCACGTACATGTACATGCTGCATGTCCCTACCTACTTAAAAGTTTGCAAACCACAAAGTAGAACTTTCACCTTACACCTAAATGAGGTTATTTTAGCCCATTTCATAGCTGGAGGGGGGCTAAAAAAAATGGGCTCAGCCTTGCTCGATTTTTTGGGTTAAAACTTGGCATGCATGTCACAATGATCGTAAAGAGTTAATATAAAACTCCTAAAGGCTCACATCCTGATACAAAAACCAAATTGCAGCGATATCAGAAAAAAATGTCTCCTTCAAAGAGCACAGGAAACACTTCATGGAACTGCATTCAAGTTTCCTTGTGCGTCTGTGGCACATGCCGTACCTCCTTCTCAGCTGTGATGTGATACCGTGGCTTGACCCACAGGTAGAGTTCCTCTCCCTCCATCTTGCCGTTGCCGTCTTTATCCAGTTGATACTTGAAGATGTCACGTTCCTCTGTCACCCACTCTGGCTCTTTGCGATTCCCAGTCAGGTCTGAAATGAGGAGGTTAGAAGCCGACAAGCTTTCAAGACATTGCCTGTATGGAATACATTGATTTCTCACGGTTTTCAAGCACACATTACAAGTGCAGAACTCAACGCCGTTTTCCAATACTCAACTTCATCTCCGTCTCAGCTGGGTTTTTTTGGCCACCTGACTTTGGAGTTGTTAGCCTAATGGTAAGCCCAAGATATTACAGTGTTTTAATTTAATTTAAATGTTCCAGGCGTACTATTGGGGATTGATTTCGGAGACGAAGCCTAAGAGTTGAGCATTAGAAAATGGCTTTATGACTTTTGACTTGTAGTAAGCCTGTGGGAATGCTTTGCCTGTTGTTTTTTCCCAGCATTCCCTTCAATCTAAGATTTCTATCCTAAACGAGGAACCTCACTTCCAATCATCACCATCTGGGTGTTTAACCCATTTCCTCCTCCCATGGCCCTCTACACCTATCTCACCTCTCAGCCTCTTGATGGATGAGTTCCAAAACTGTACAGGTGATACACTGGGCTTTATAAAAACTGTGTACCTGAAGTGAAACCAACACAATGCTTACCTGGTAAGGTGTTATCAAAGTCGTCATAGTTACCGATGAACTCTTCCAACTCCACTGCACCATCCCCATTGTGATCAAAGTCTTCCAACAGCCTCTCAACGACTACTTCCTGTGAGCGGAAAGGAAGAAATTAAAAGGCAAACTGCTTAAATTTGGTTGACCGGTCAAACTTTAGACTTTAGGACTGGACACCCCACTCCTCCTTCACTGGCCCTTTTATCAATGAGGTAGTTGAGACCTTGTAAGGTCACAAGTCTGAGGACTCCAACGGACAATGACGAGACTTGCATAGACTGTCCAGTCTGAACTCAGGTCACAAGCAATTATAATGAGGTGCAACAAAAGAACTGCTTCATCGTCATCCACTGCTTGCGACAGGTCTTGTGACTGATTCAGTGTCTGGTCTTTTGTCTAGTCTTGTGACTGACCCGGTGTCTGGTCTTGTGTCTGGTCTTGTGACTGACCCGGTGTCTGGTCTTGTGACTGACCCAGTGTCCGGTCTTGTGTCTGGTCTTGTGACTGATTCAGTGTCTGGTCTTGTGACTGACCCAGTGTCTGGTCTTGTGACTGACCCGGTGTCTGGTCTTATGTCTGGTCTTGTGACTGACCCAGTGTCCCGTCTTGTGTCTGGTCTTGTGACTGATCCAGTCCCGGTCTTGTGACTGATCCAGTGTCTGGTCTTGTGACTGATCCAGTGTCTGGTCTTGTGTCTGGTCTTGTGACTGATCCAGTGTCTGGTCTTGTGACTGACCCGGTGTCTGGTTTTGTGTCTGGTCTTGTGACTGATCCAGTGTCTGGCCTTGTGACTGACCCGGTGTCTGGTCTTGTGTCTGGTTTTGTGACTGATCCAGCGTCTGGTTTTACAAATGTGTAAAATGCCCAACATTTTATAGGTTTTTTATGCTGAAAACTCTACACAATCTAGAGCTAAAATGCTTTGAAACACCCAGCTCAACAGTGAGCTGAAAAGAGGGATAAGCATGCCGACTTCACGAGTTCCCCCAATTTGAGCAGTAATACAGCATTTGGTGTACATGTGGTTTGAAAAAAGGTATAAACGGTGAAGTCCTTTGATGTGGAGAGACCACTTTAAGGATATCACATGTATGCCCTGTGTAGATGGAACCCACGATTTCCTACAATTTGGACAGGCTACCTGCATGTCTTCCACTGCATTAGGGTTGTAGAAGGCCAGCAACTCTTCCCCTTCCAGGAAGCCATCTTTGTTCTTGTCAGCAAGCGTGAACATTTTCTTGTTGCTCTTAACTTCCTGTTTGGATAAACGTAGATTGCCTGTTAGCTGATTAAGGTACATCTTGTAAAAGTAACGACATGTTCATTGAAAATTATCAGGAGGTCCTGTATTGGCCAACTCAAGTGAAGGATATCTAGGCTACAAACTCTGAGTACGATCCTGAGATAAAACATGTTTTTTGAACTGCATAATGACGTCTTTGGCTGTGAATCTGCATTTAGCTCAAACTTTGCCTAGTACATGTACATATGTTTGAGATTTGCCAGTTGGAGCCTGGAATCAGACATTGCCAAGGTTACAGCCAGCTGTGACTTTGGTCAGGAGAACTGTCAAATGAACGAGTGTGGTTTTGTTGTGGGTGACAGTATGGGGCAGTTCGATCAACGGCAGTTTGTTAATCACTGGTCGATTCTCCCTGATGCCCATTATAAATTTAATGTGTAGGTTACCAGTTAAAAACCGTCCACTGGTTGACTATTTGTCGCTGATCAAATTTGACCTTGGTTGCACTTCATGAGTGCAACTGAGATGTGGGTCCTTTTTGGACTCTCGACTGTCTTTATATATCCACATACTAGCTTGATTTCTTGATCTGGATATTCAGCATCATTTTCTGGCACAAAGCCCAAGACGTGGATGTTATACTCCTCCCATGACAGGCGGCCATCTTTGTCCTTATCCTGGACCAGCATGTGCTCCTCAGCGATGACTCGGTCAATATTCTTCAGGGAGCCAATGATCCAATTTTGAAGTTCCTCTGCGAAGGGGTTCACCAAAATATTGTTAGGTTGGTGCAGAAAAACTGACATCACGTCAGATTACACCATCCCGACATATACCAGTCCTTTGCAGCAGTGAGAGTATGATTGTGGAGGATGTGGGAAGAAGAGAGTTTTGACTAAGCAAGGATATCCTGAACAGAAAAATCACGTGCTTGCTTACATGTGGTCTTAAACAGGGTAGTCCTACCCATAAGTAAGCAAAATTAGCGAATTTGTGGGAGACCAGCACATTTCACAAATTTGACATTTGCCTGTCATTGTTTGTTGCTAGTGGGGAGGGGGTCTTGTGCATAAAGCAGGTTACAAGGCAGCAAGGACAGGCATTCAAGCAAGGATCAGCTGGTAATCAGTCACAACAAACACGTACAACACATAAATTTGGTTGGTAACCCGCTTCAGAAGAATGCATCTGTGCTAAGCATTTTGTTTGCATTGAGCAGCTCTGTGAAACTGGCCCCAGACATGATCCAAGCTTGTTGCATTTGATTCACCTCTGTCAATGTGACCATCTTCGTTGGCGTCGGCTTTCTTCAGTATGACCCTCAGCCGGGCCTTGCTCTCCTCTGGAGAGAGTGTCTTGAATTCCCTGGCTGCTTTCTGAGAGGCAGGAAGGAGACAAACAAGTAGGCGTTCCAAAATTGCTCGCAAAATTTACGATCCACTTTGATTCTGTTCTGGAGTGGTACTACCTTGAAAAATACAGGCGATTCACAACAGGGCGCCTCCAAGAGTTTGCAATGCATTAAGCAATCACAATGTGCGAAATCTGTCGACCCAATGTGCGTTTGGAAAGGGTTGACAGATTTTGTGCATTGTGATTGGCCAACCACATTGCAAACTCTTGCAGGCGCGCTATTGTGAATCGCTTGAATTCTACACAGAGAAAGTGAAAGAAAGTCTGAGATGTGATGGCAAAAATGTGGCCCAAGGAATGGAATGAAAAGTTAGCTGGAAGACCAAGTGTATGCCCTGGTAATACAGAAACCTTGATTCTCCCAATACATGTACTTCTGTGAGGAATTCTTCAGGGTCTCCAAAGTCCATTAACCCTAACAGTCCTCAGTCCTCCAACAGGTGAAGGATTGAGGACTGTTAGGGTTAATGTGCAGAAACAAAATGGCAATTTACATGTGCATTCACTTTTCTGTAACTTTCAGGGGGAATTCAGAACCATTTAAAGTGGCAGTAGCAGGCCTTGAAATAAATGTTGTCCTGCACAATCCGGCAAACCATTCTGTGGATTTTGAAAAATCTGGGAAGGTCTGGGTTCATGCACTGAAACTCCAAGATCAAAAAATCTCAGAACAGAAATTTAAAACACACGGTGATATAATAATGGTGGGGAAGAGATTGGAATGTAAGGAGGGATGCATGTACTTTGCCTAAAATGGGATTTGGGGAAAGGACTACATTCTGTGAATCCAGAGAAAAACTTATTTACTGACGTAGCCACCAAGGAACATTTCATGGTCAAAAGGCTGGGTTCGAGGAGGCTCAACATCGGGAGGTCGGGCAGAGAAATTGCGTGATGTCACTTCCACCACAAGCAGAGCCAGAAAGCAAAGTGATGCCTGCAATGTCATCCTGGAGGCTGTTTGTCTCTTTTGCTGTTTGGACAGAAACAAAGGAAGGAATACTATTCACGGTTAAATACCTGGGTGATCATTAATATCATAATATTGGGACCAATTGATCAATTGCATTGTGGTATCGATCAATCCTGTCAGAAATCTTGCACTTGAAATAGACAGAAAAAGTGATCAGCTGATGGCGGAAATATTGACAGATTGTTCAAAAAAGATCAACCGATCATGCAAATATGATTTACTTTAGTCTAAATAATAGAGGCCTAATATTAATACGGTGAATTAAACAAATGTGAAACTACTCTCTTTCTATGGTCTAGTGATTAGTGAATCACAAGAGAAACGGGTAAGCCTACTAAGAGCTCCATGTGGACGGATGCAACTTAACCCTAGCCCGTCAAGGGTTGCTGGCCCTTACCTTCCCCATTCACACAAAGTAAAACACCCATATGGGACTTTGTGCACAGAGGCTGTTGGACTTTGTTTTTCTGAGGTATGCCAAACCCAATGCAAAAGCCAGCTGTTATGGGCCTACCAGACCTATCCCCACAGAATTAAACACTTTACTACTTTTTAATTCTGTGTGGTTGGGGAAGGTAAGGGTTAATGCATTCATCCTGGAGCTTTCGTAACCCGAGGTTACAGCAAAGTGCAGGTGAACATCTGAACATGCTGAAAACACAGTTGACTTATATTGTAGCGGTTTGTTTTCACCACGCACAAAAGGTCATGAAGCTCCAGGATGTCATCGAGAGTTGCATCTTCCTATACAGACATTACTGCTTTTCTCTTGAACTTAGGCCTAAGCCCTAGGCAGGCTAGGGCATAGGCCTACATGTACATGTACATGTAGTTTTTTTGGCCATCCCTCAGAAAGTGATACTAATTACCATGTCATTTCTTGCAAGGAAATTATCAAAACATCTACATGTACTTAGAAAACAGAATTTTTTCAGACCAGTCTCATTGACTTTGTGCGCATGGTGTCAACTGATGTTCGTGTATGGAACTATGTCCGTACACCCCTCCTCCCTCTGCCCCGCCCATCACTAGTCCTATCCCACTAGTGCACTACCGATGCCATGCCTACAACTTTCAGAGCAAACAAAACAGCCAGCATGGCCAGGAACACAGACGAACATTAGTCCTATTACTAACATTGTTAGTCATCTTGTCATGACACTCAAAAGCAGTGATGGTAAGATGCCACACGACATACATGTACATGTATGACTAGTGTCTAATTCATTCTCTAGAAATCTTGGTAGTGGTGTACCACAGGGGTCTATTCTGGGTCCGTTACTGTTCTTGATTTACATAAATGATTTTACTAAATCATCTGATGTATTTTCATTCATTTTGTTTGCCGATGACTCAAATTTATTTATCTCTCATAGAAACATTGATACCCTGGTTGAAATGGTTAATTCGGAACTTAGCTCAGTTTGTAACTGGTTTAAGGTTAATAAACTTTCACTAAATCTTAATAAAAGTAAGTATATGCCGTTTAGTAACTCTGCCAGTGAACTTACTGATGGGTTCAGGATTAATAACTTCAGGACTGAGAAAACGGATTGCCTTAAGTTTCTGGGATTGGTAATTGATTCCGGATTAACTTGGAATAATCACATCAATTATCTGTGTCAAATTATTGGTAGAAATACCGGTGTCATTGCTAGAATCAAACATTTTGTTCCTTCTGATGTCTTATTTTCTTTGTATAATACCTTAATTAATCGTACTTCTTTTGCACAAAAAACTATTAGATATAATGGTTCAAAGTTATGGAATTCATTAAGCGATTCATTGAGACAAAGTAAAAATTTTTCAACTTTTAAGCGAACCTTTAAATCCATTTTAATAAATGGTTATTGCTGATTTAATTAATTGTCTTACATACACTTGATACCTCATAGGGCCTAGTCCTCAAACTGGCATTATGTACTGTCCGTTGTTTGTCCTCGTCTGTACTGTGTAATGTATGTTCTATAAGGTAACGTCTTTATAAGTCCAGTATTTGTTTTGAACCATAATCACTTTAATTGTTGATGATTATATGCATGTTGCATTTTGGCTCAAAACGCTCATTATATGCACAGTATGTACAAGGGACCCATGATATTTATTTACAAGCTCAGCTTCTTTTGCCCCCCCCCCCTCAGTTTTCACTCTCTTGTTGAACCATTTTTTGTAGATATTATGTAAATGTCTTTATTTGTGAACACTGTGGAAACAAAGAAAAGACAAAGACTCTCTGTACATGAAAAAGGTAAAAAAAGATCTTATTTACTCACCAAGCCAGTCCGCTTTTTGTGAAGGCCTTACTCCCGATCGTCTCGTTGATGTCAAAGGTCACACCTGTTGAGATCTTCTATATTTTATAAGGGTGTTCGTCGAGTGGTCTTATGTCTTTCGAACTTTCATAGGCCTCTTTACATGGGGAAATAACAACACTTTACCTTAATACTATCTAAAATTAATTAATGTTTGAAACAGTGAGTAACACACTGAATTCATTTTTACACAAATATAACCACGATTGATAAATGGCTCCTACCTGCAGATTAGTAGGCCTACGCCTAACCTTGATCGGTGCACTGACGGCTGTTTCATGAATGCTACAACAAAAAGTCCTAGTCAGCTGAGATAAGTGTGGATGGGCAGCCTCCCTAGTATAGTAGTGGAAAGTATTTGTGATCAATCACTCTCGTTAGCCCAATTAGATCACACATACCATGGCTCAGCTAGGAGTCGGTCGGCAGTTGATAGTTCTGTCTTTCCACGCGCGGCTGCAGCTGCAGCACCTCAATGCTGGTCTCTCGAGGCGACGATCTCTACGGAAGTTGGCCATGGCTTGCACATCACGTTCGGTCAGCACTTTCTTTCAGAAACCCTTGAATTTCATCGGTGGCGAACGGGTAGCACCGACAGATCACACGCAAAGTTTTAAAGTCTTCGAGCCTGCCACAGGTAGGCATAAGTAAGATTAGTTTTGCGTATTGGTTGCAAGAAGCTTGGGATATAGCTAGCCTCCACTTTTTTCATCATAGGCCTAGGCCTCCATCATCTCAGCAAAGGTCAGTCATTGCTGAAATGCTATAAAGAAATGAATCCGGGACTGAAAAATATTTCCAAGTTTGTCCAAGAATAGGCTTTGGCCCTAGGCCTAGGCCTACTTAGAAAATTTCTTGATTCCCCATAGACTTCAGCAGTTATGTGTAAGGATGCAGTCAGTATGCAACATTCTTACCCATGGAGCTATGAAAAAGACCTAGGCCTACCTTGCAGCCCTCTCAATGCCGATGATGCCAAATTCCCCAAAGAACTTTGGGCTAGTGTTTCCCAAACACTGCATGGGAAAATTGAAATTAATTTCCTGATTGTCAGTGTTTGTGTCCAGTGTTACGTGAGTGTTTTTATTTGTAAACTTTACAAGAATTTAAAAAAATTTCCACCCTAAGCATTCTCTTTGCCAATCTGAATTCTTTGATGTCAAGAATACCGTTGAAAAGCATGAGGAGCCATCTGTGATAGACCAACAAAGAATATCTTGCCCTGGTGTACTGCTGGTCTCATGGGATTTAGTGTTCCGACTTTTGCAGGGAATGTGTTGTGCGAGTCACCTAGCTCTAGCCAGCAGGATGTTGACCGTGCTGTGGCGGCTGCCAAAGACGCCTTCCAGGAATGGTCAGAAACTCCAGCACTTGAGAGGGCCAGGATACTGCAGCGTGCAGCCAGCCTAGTCAGGGTGAGAAACAATTGGACAGCACCCCTCTCTCTGCTGTCTGAAGGCGGCTTCATCGTTTGCGCAAATGCAACAGCTATTTTTGTGACATCAGATCTAACTTCCGTGCGACAAATTTGTAAAAGATGAAAACATTTCCATTTGAGTGAAGTATACTTTAAATATTATTGATGTCAAATTTGCTTCACTGTGTGCTTGCTGTAAGTATAAACTGTCTTTCAAAAAAGCTGTGCTGAGTGTGCGATCAATTATCAAATGTTCAAATATTTGTTTTGGAAATTCAAAATTCAGAGGTGAAAACAAATGAAGATATTTAACAAAGATATATACAATATAAACAATATATCAATAATAAAGTTGCATCCTAAGAACGTATGCCCACCAGTCAAGGGAAAACATTACTTTTCCTACAAGTTCTGTTATTTTTCGCCTTGTGAAAATTACTTTTCATGGTGTGCAATCTCAGAGGGACTAAGGGAATTACCAATTTGGATTGAACATCAGATGGGTTCCCAGCCTCCTCCATTAACTTAGGGATGGACCCCTGCCCTGAAACTCATTGGGGTAGACCACCACACAAGCATGCAGATTTTCTTTCTATAGATCTTTGTAAGAAATTGAATGGTATGACCAAATATTCAATTGAACGGAAGGTCAGATATTAAATTATTTGAATAGAGTCAGCCTTGTGTCTCACACTTAGACTGTAATTTCAAATGCAGAGAAATAGGCAAAACATAATCGGGTCAGTGTTACTGATGTGTTTGGAGACAACAATTTTTCAAAAAAAGTTCTTGAGCTCTAGTCTGGCTTATCACATTTTCAAAATAATAAAATCCTGACAAATCCTAACATTTCATTCCTCACCACATCGACACTTAAGGGGTTTGCCGATACTCAGCTTCATCTTTGTCTCAGGCATTTGCCTGATTTATTACCCCCTGACTTTGAAGTCGTTTGCTCAGTGATAAGTCAGATAACACCTGGAACATCAAACTACATGCGACAGAACAAAACACTGAAGTATTTCTGTGAATGGGGATTGACTTTATTGAGAGGAGCCCTGATACAGAGATGAAGCTTATTGCCTGAAAATTGCCTATGGAATGGTTTTCTTGTCAAAGGAAAGGGTAGAAGAGTTTGCAACCATGGAGACGATCAATGTCGGCAAATCCATCTCTGAGTCTCGTGTTGATGTTTACTCTGCCACTGATGCACTGGAGTTCTTTGCTGGACTGGCACCAAGTCTAGCAGGTCAGCATTAAGCACAAGATGCATGTTATTATTAAGCTTTGTTTTCAGTGAATGCGTATGGTCCCACACCAGACTATAGGAACCACTTGAGGATTTCAGTCATTTCTGACAAGTGGGGGAGACATAGTGCATGATTAACCAGTGCAAGCGTGCAGCCTCTTACGTGGGTCCTGCAGCCGATTTCACAAACTTTTACTCGATGATGTAACTCCACTTAAGCCACAACATATTGCGTAAGTTGTGCAACAAATTAAGACCAAATTCACGAAATTTATGGCATATTATGGCGTAACTTACGCAGTCATTTTAGGTGGCGTAAGTTGTGTCAAACGGAGGGAAAATGAACCATTTGACTAGCTTAACATGTTTGGTTAAGCCTCATCATCGCTGTCCTTACTTGTAACAAGGCTGATGCGAACAATTTACAACTTTGTTGTAGAATGTAATGAAAAACTTGCTTGGCTATGAGAGAATTGCGAGATTCTCCGTCCAGTTCCGACGAAGAAAAGATGAAAACCTTTTTAAAGTGGCAGGCGGAGGTAATTCAACAATTGTTGAATGTAAGTATTACGCATGACTCAAAGCTACACCACGTTTCATGAAATTGGCTGCAGGACCTGCCTAAGGGTCCCAGAAAATTGGACACGAGATCTTCTGCGATCTTCTGTGCAATCTGAGACAATTTCTGACTGCTTTAGGCCGACCCAAGTTTTGAGCCATTTTTGGACATTGCTTCCAAGTTCTGAGACGTCTAATTTGCTATTATGAGCTGTACAATCAAATGTAAGCCAGTGAGGGGGGTGAGAAACAAATATGGGGGCATTCCCCGCTGGTTGACGCCCGTGGTATGAACTTGTGTGCTTACACAATTACACAAAATGATGCCCTCTGTTGTTCTACTTGGGGCGGATAGGAGTCCTGATCTCAACTGTTGCCAAGGTCTCGTTGATTTCTACACTTCTTGTTCACAGGTGAACATTTCCAGTACCCCGGCGGCACCTTCGGCTACACAGTCCGAGAGCCCCTAGGGGTTTGCGTTGGCATCGGTGCCTGGAACTTCCCCATCCAGATGGTGGGCTGGAAATCTGCCCCAGCCCTGGCAGCCGGTAACACCATGGTGTTCAAGCCCTCCCCGTTCACCCCGGTGACTGCCGTCCTGTATGCCGAAGCGCTGCTAGGTTAGCCCTCAGTCTGTTCAGGAATCATTTTAACACAACTGCTAGTGCATCACTGACGTGATGTGCATGTATTATGGACCAAACTTGCCCACATTGTCAATATTACACAAGGTTTTGAATGCGCCCACGCAGTGTTGCAGTACGGTACTTTTTTGAGTACCGAGCTCTGTGCCAGGTATGGTTAGGAATGAACTAAGCTGGATAACATGGGCACTGGGCAGTAAATGCACAAGGTTAAATGATTGCAAAGCAAATGATAATGTCAGAACATCACAGTTCAACAAAACTCAACGACAGAAGGAGAGCGGCCTTGTAGCTAAATGGTAGGGATTTGTGAAGTCCTGTCAAAGGTCGGAAGTTTGAATCCAGAAGCTGACAACATGTGACCTTGGACGGGTCACAATACCCTTTATGTGCCTCCCTCCACCCAGGTGTACAAACAGGTACTTTTGAGGGTGGAGACAAGGCGTGTCCTGTAACTGGATGCTGACTAGTCTTGCCAAATGCATTGGGTAATAATGAGCCAGTTCAGTATTTCAAGCAAGCAAGGTCACTCGGGAGCAAAGCACGTGTGTGAGTCCGCGCTGAGAGGGAAGACCTCACAGGCGCGTCTGAATGACCTCAGACACACTTCATTTTAGGCATGCACTGTTCGAATTATGAACTGGTTCATTGTTTAGTGCTTTGAGATCATTGGTAGATGGAAAGTGTGATGTACAATACTTGTGGTTTTTAGTAAAGCTCTTTGTTACCTGACAATGGCACTCCATGGATCTATATGTCACAAGTTCACTTGATATGTGAGCTTACATATATTGATCAGAGAATTGGCAAACCTATAGCATTTTCTCGTGGGCACTGATCATGACACACTGTGGCAATAAAGTCTGGTACACTGTGTTATCTTCTTGCGCATTAACATAACAATTTGAATTCTCCAGACTAGCGACACTGTTGCTATGTTTCATAATTCGGGGCAAGCTTTTGCATAGCGACCACCATCTCTGGAATGGACTGGTTCCTTTTTGCCCTTCTTACCCATTGAAAACAGTGTATTGTTACAAGGCGTCTCTTATGTAACTAAGCAAAAGCTTGCCTTGAATCACGAGGTATAGCAACAGTGTCTTGAGTATAGAGAATCATATTGTTCTGTTCATGTGAATTTAAAGAACTCGGTGTACCAGATTCTATTCAAATGTAACTGGCTAAAGGCTTATTGTAATCCAGTGTCTGCCAAGCCTGTGTCTCTGTTAAGGTGGGGAGGTGGTTCTTGTGTACATCGTCCATATGAAGTTTTCCAACGTGCTTGCATTTCTTATGTTCTTTGTTTTCCCCAGAGAGTGGCCTTCCTAGAGGTGTCTTCAATGTTGTCCAGGGTCAGGCAGTGACCGGTACTGCCCTGACCTCTCACCCTGATGTAGCCAAAGTGTCCTTCACTGGGAGTGTCCCCACTGGAAAGCATGTGAGTACTTTGGCATGCTGTTCCTAACTTGGTACATGCATTCAGTAGCAATGCAGTGTGTTATGAATTGTATAACAAAAGGCAACCGCAGTCCAGTTTCACAGAACTAAGTCCTAAATAATTGAACAAGTTGAATTTTTCTTTTATCATTTCTGGCCTTGTCAAGCACAGGTTTTACCACGTTTTGTGCAAACGGTTTGAAGACAAACATGCAACAGCGAACAGTTTTCAGCTTGATAAAGCTTGGATAGGGCATAAGTAACACCGTCTCTTGAAATGACTGCTGAATTAAATGTTAATTTTTATTCAGTATTCACAAAATGTGTACATATTCACCAAAATGTCTTTCTTTGCATCCAGTTGTCTTTAAACAGTTGTTCTGTTTCAGAGAAATGGACAGGTGTCTCTAACCTCTTACCTTTGACCCAGATCATGAGGAGCTGTGCCGATGACCTCAAGCATGTGACCCTGGAGCTGGGGGGTAAGTCCCCACTCGTCATCTTTGCTGATGCAGACCTTGAGAATGCTGTGAAGGGAGCGATGCTGGCAAACTTCCTCACTCAAGGGGAGGTTAGTTTATTGCTGCAAGCGTTGTGATCAGTATGATAGTCAACTGCACTACATGGACGAAGTTGGCTCACAGGACATGCTCATGTAAAGTTTTCTGTGTTCTACTCAAAGGATAACCACTAAATGTTCTTTTTCTGGTACAGGTAAATCATGCAGTGTTTTCAAGTGTGCTTGTGTTCATGTTTACAGAAATTTGACAGATTTTGAATGTCAGGATATTTCAAGCTACCTTCGTCAAATCTTTTATATCTTGGGTGATAATGAATATTGCTGACAATTTTAAGCAGTAGATCTTCCCAGTTTGAAATGGCTTTCTCGCACATTGGTGCATGGATCATCCAAGTTACAAACATCCAAAGTCACTTTTCAGCCGAGGATAGGAGCAAAACTAACTCTCAGTGTTACCCTTAGACAAGACACGTCAGGCAGGGCAAAAATCCTAAATTAATTAGCATCTCCAAGGCGCAAATCCATCCTTGGAAAAGACAAGCACCTGTCAAAAAAATTAGTGCACTAAGGAAGGAAAGAATGCAGAGGAATCAGTACAGTGTCTGAGAGAGCTTGTGGATTCTCTCTATTCCTCGCCTTAACTAATCCACCAACGTCACTTTGATACAGGTGTGCTCCAATGCCACCAAGGTGTACGTGGAGCGCAGCATCAAGGATGCGTTCGTGGAGAAACTCCTGGGCAGAGTCAGGTCCCTGAGGCTGGGAGACCCGCTGAAGGAGGACACCCAGGTGGGAGCACTCATCAGCAAAGAGCACATGGAGAACGTGCTGGGCTACATTGAAGGAGCCAAGAAACAGGTACGAGGGGTTGTTAGTTGAACACGGAATATCTGCATGTGTAATGTGAATACACTTGAATGTGATACATTAAGCCCTGAGCTAGTTTTCAACTAAATTTGTATGTTATGCTCAAGTACAGTGTGATCTTTTTGTTGAAGTATCCTACATTGTAACCATAGAGCTATCTACCAGTATAAAAACGAGATTGCTGACTCAAATAGAGTTTTATGCGTGCTTGGCGCCTCCATGTTTGCGAACAAACCAATGGAAAACTTGAAATGTTGTGCGGCTTTTTTTAACTGCTTTTGCATATCTGCAATTTCTAAAACGATGCGCCAACAAAGTCAATATGGAAAACCCAAATGCACAATCAGTAAATGAGCATTTCTTTGTAGCGCAAACGGGTGCACGTATGCGCTACAAAGAATTTTGCTGTGACTTTTTTTATAGGATTTTATCGATCCCCGATGATGTCACACCATTGGCCTGTCCTTCCCATGTAGGATGAGAGTGACGATGGAAAAACATAAATTGACAAATTGATAAAACACAGGACCATTAATTTATGTTGGCCGTACTGGTACATCTATTTATTTCTACAAAAAAAAAATCATGACAATTATTACTACAAAAAAAATATTAAAGAAAAAAAAGAAAACTTAAGACTGGGTTAAGTAGAGTGATTGACTCTGGCACCAAGAGGCACTACACTAGGATTTCTACAACCTGTCTACTCGCTGGAACTAAGTGTCCCTGGCCAGATGTAATTCTGAAGAGAATTTGAAGTTCCCTGCCCCATCGCTGTTGGCTCCATGGGCAGACCTGAATGTCATAATGATGTATCGATCTGGACACTGTCCTTGGCCACTGGTAAATGTGTAAATTGGTAGCCAGTTAACCGGACTTGTCTAACAAAGACAGGTACTTGGCACACACTGGATTGAAGACATTTGGGTACAGTATGGTGTTGCTCCCGACTCACTCCACATCAGAAACAGGTTATTACATGCATATTTCAAGACGAATCCACACAGGATGTCTGACTCCCACCAGGTGTGGCCTCACCAAAGACCTGGAACCCTGTCTTTGGGTAGCTTCTTCGTGGGAAAAGCCTTTTAAAACAATGCATAATTGTTTTGCAAAAATAAATCCACATCCAGTTCGAAGAATGAAAATTACTTGCAACATCTGTATTCATATCTCGATCCATAGAGAGAATTACACCTTATGAAAACTTAATTACAAAATGCCAATTCCAATTTTACACTTATGATGTTTATGATTTTTGTCCCAAAATCATTCCAAGGAACTTGTTCCAGGCAATCCTGTCTATCTTAATTAAATATTAAACAAATTTTAAATAACTTACATGTACAATTTCTGTTAGAACTGGCTTCTTAGGTTGGGCCATGCCGCGGTACACACAGTACCCCACACAATTCCACACAGGAATATATGGTGACTGCACACCCTGAAGGCATATACAGCAGTCCCTTGGGTATGCACAGGGCTTCTTCATGTAGACCTTGAAACAAAATCACTCCACCAAATCTGAATTTGCATAATTCTCATTTACACATCTAAGAATCTAAAGCTTGCTACTCTACTGGGGCAGACTAATTTCTCAAATGGGGGAAATAATTAACACACCAAAAAAATACACTGATAAATAAAACATAGCATTGAAATAATTAAATTTCCTTTACTTTGTGACGACGAACTTTTAGAGCTTTTGTTTCTTGGCATTACAATTCCACCCGTCTAAGTATTTTAATTCAATCTGTAAAATGAATTGAATCATAAAATTAAAGTCATACTTTTTTCCTCCAATTTTTTGTCCGGTCTATTCGAACACAATGTCCAGATTAGGTTTGTGCTTTTTATTTTGTTCTCACTTGCAGGGAGCCTCCGTCCTGTGTGGGGGTGAGAGAGTCACCCCCGAAGACCCTAAGCTTGCCAGTGGGTATTACCTCTCTCCCTGCGTGTTGGACAACCTGACAGATGACATGACCATCATCAAGGAAGAGACTTTTGGCCCCGTGCTGACCCTCTTGACCTTTGACACCGAGGAAGAGGTCACCCAACGAGCAAATGACACTCCTCTGGGGCTTTCAGGTGGTGTATTTACAAAGTGAGTGGATTTTTCTTTTTCGAAAATGTCACCATTGGCCAGCAGTTTCTGCAAATTTTATCACCCATTTGAAATGTACAGGAAGCATAACTTGCAATGTTCGATGCATCTGCAATTGGATTAATATAGTATTTTGATTTTTCTTGTAAGGTCTTCAAACATTTTCTCCGACTTAAACCTATTCCCATGTGAGCAAGTGGTCTTCGTTTTTGGGGGTTTTGTGATAGAGGCTTCAATAAAATGATAGACTGTTATGTCTTTTGACACTGACCAAACTCAGATCACAAGGTATACTCGTCAAGCTGAAATCACAGGAACCAGTCTCATTGGGCTGCTGCTAAGCATAGGGATGTGCTAAGCCAGTAAAAAAACCTGCTTAACAGAATGAGGCTGCCAGCGAGAAATGTTAGATAGTGTGTTTTGCGCTCAGCATCTAAATCTTCTCAGCATTAATTTCTGTGTAAAGTTTCTTCGAAGTTGAGTCGGGTAGGAGTTAAAAAACGATTATTTTCCTGGAACATTTTTCAAAATACTTCTTTTCTGAGGACCATTTGCCCTGCTTGTCCCTACCCACCAATGTTCACATCACATCCTCAATAACCAAGTGTTTAACCAAGTTTTTTTGGCCTGATGTTTTTCGTGAACTATCCAGAGACATTCAGCGCGCTCACCGCGTCATCAAGAACATGAGGGCAGGGTCATGCTGGATCAACACCTACAACACATATCCCGCCGGCTGGCCGTTCGGCGGCTACAAGCAGTCGGGGCTGGGCAGGGAGAATGCGGCCGTCACGCTCAACAGCTACACCCAGCTCAAAAGCGTCTACGTTGAGATGGGCGACGTGGATTCCCCGCTGTAAAAATCACTCCTGGCCTGTACATCAAGTCTGAAATGTTGCGAGCTGTCGCGACGTAGATTAACCTGTCAATGAGAACTGTGCAATGTAGCCAGTGGTGGATTGTACTCATGCTCATGCTGGTACATTTAATTTGAGTCATGTCTAATTGGAGCGATTCGCAACACTGCTGAGTGAATGTTAACGTATCTCCTGCCACTCCAAATATGGATGCTTTCAATGCTGCAGCGAATACATACTTAATGACTATGTTGTAATTTGTATGAAATGTAGTTTTTTGATGGGACTTCTACAGGGCTGCTTTTCATCATTTCTGATGGCAACACCAAGCCATGGATTGATCAATTAAAATGAGGACTCCAATCAACGGAAATGCACATTGCACTGTGGGTAAAGCTTGACGGTGTGCAACTCTGTGTTTAAAACCGCTCTAAATCATTTCTCCTTGCTCAAGCTGTCACAACCAAATCCTTCCACTCAACCTTCTTGTAAGAACATGCGAAGCACTGACAAATCAAGACATTTTTTTGTTTACCGACTCTCAGTGCACCATACCTCCGAAGTGCTGTAACCGGTAAGCACCTTGTAGTTACCGACACTGACCCGCAAACCAGAAATGGACTTTGGAGGGGATAAGCGTTGGGATGGCACTGCATTGTGCATCGCTCCTGTTTGCTCATTTGAAGTAGTATTTCAGAATACACTGTACTGTGCATAAATTACAGCACTTGCTGTCGGCCATTTTGACAAGTCAGCCATCTTAAATGAAAAGCAAAGCGATTCCTGTTAAATATTTGAAAATCCTAATATGTGTGGAAATGAACATGATGCAGAAGGGGAATAACTAAACCCCAGTGGGGGTCTGTGCCCCCCCTTTGAAAATTTGAAATGTACTGACACACACTCTATGCACAAGCCCCAATTCCTTGACTGTCGGTGCCACCTTGAAAAAAATGAGTGCACCCCAGGTGTCCCCCTTAAAATCTACCCTAGCCATGCCACTTTCATGCAGTAAGGCTAATCATAGATTACCACTCCTGTGCTCCAGTGAGTCGTTATGGCTAAAATCTCACATTACCTTGAATGTCCAAATTTGACATTTTTCTCAACATGACACTTTACCTGCAGTTGTTGTAAAATAGTTAGGCTCCTTCCCACTTCAGAGCATTCTATAAATAAAGTGGACTCTTGGAGCAAGATCCAAAATATCACCATCTCGCGAATTAAAGCCAATGGAGGCAGTCTAGATCTTCTGGAAAGAATGTGATTGAAAATGTAAACCCCGCCATCTTAGTGAGATATTTAAGATCAGATTTGCAGAGGGAATCGAAAACTAATTATAATAATAATAACAACAGTTTTTATAAAGCGCTTTTAACTAACTTAGATCAAAGTGCCTTTACATTCCACGAGTAAAAACCTTAAGTTATTAATATTGTAAAACGCCTATTCCTTGGGGTGTGTGAGGAATTCTATCAGTATTCTAGGACTCGAGACGTTTACAATTTAAAATCAATTATTGATTTAATTTTTTTAAAGGTTTCTGAAAGCCAGCTAGTATTCACTTTTCTCAGCCTCCAAAGAATTGTAAGAGAAACATGGTGGCGGAGAATGGTTCATAGCAATGGGGGCGCCAGACCTCGGTGGCTGTGGGCGCTAGTCTGGGGAAGGCAAAATCGTAAAACGAAAAGGTTGATCGCCCTGTCGTAGTATGTGACAAAATATGTGTGGGTGTAAGCGGCTTTTCACACGACACCATGAAGAGCTGCCAATGGTTTACAGCCTATGGTATGCCAGAGTTCATTTCCACGTTTTGGTGTAAATTAAGCACGATTAAGCATTGGGCAAAATGTTGAGGAACCCGAGTGATCCTCCAGGGAATATTGTCTAAATAATCTTGGAAGAGACACTCCTAGGTGTTCTTGAAGCCAGTACGTAAATATAGCTGCGTGGATGTTATATACTTTATCAGTGAAACGTAAACTTCCCGGTTGATCAAAATAAATCTTAACAGACAACCAGTCTTTAATATTTGAAGTTGACTAGCATTAATTTTGCTTTGAAGTCTTTATAAATGGTGAGCTTTCAGAACTTCTCCAAAATAAAACCACGAACACTGGCTCATAAAATGTATATATCCAAGTGTAAGTGAGGAATTGCAAAGGATGTTTCAAAAGTGAGCACTGCGGTGGGGGTGGTGGAAATTAAAGGAAGAAGACAAAACACAAAACGAAGACGGTTCAGAACTGATCCCATTCCCTGTTGTTTGTTCGTAGGCCTGCTATCATAGAATGCTTGGTGCCCCCACCCTGGAAAGTCCTGGAAATGGCCACCATACGAGATCAGGACTAAACGGAAAGGGTGCTCTCTGAATGGTCGCTAGAGGACACCACTTCTTTTTAATAATGGTCAGTTTATCTATTGATCGTCTTGCGATAGACAAACAGTCCTGAAACAAAGACTGTATCAATGACAAAGACCAGAAAGGAAAGCCAAACAGTTTTGTCCGCTTCGGCGGGGAGAGTTTGAGTTTAAGTGACCCTCACTTTGCACTCTGCGGCTAACTCGAGGACGTCCTGAGCGGAAGGAAAAGGGGGTTAGGGAGTCATGGCTCAGAATACTCACGCTCACGTTTCATTCTCATATTCTCAGCCTAGTGGAAGCTTAGTCAAACTCCTCCGAATAAAAAAAGGTCGACCCATACTTGATCACAGCTATAAATATATGGGACGGCTGGGGCATAAAACACTGAATAGTTGTTGCTTGGCAGCAGAATGTGGCGAAATCCGTTGTGTTGATGTTTTTTATCCGTCGGGAGAATCTTTTCTGAGGTGCACATTGATTTTCCTTCAACACAGTTTTTAAAACATTTTGACAAAATAGCTTTGCAGATGAAGCTGTACTTAGGGAGCTTATGTTCTGTGAAAAAGATAAAAATGGCCGTTTTTGGTGTGACACGGGACGAGCGTCTTTGTCAAATTGGCGCAATCAAAACGCGCATTACAGCATGCAGTGAGTGCCCTTCATCAAATTCAGATAAAAATTGAGAGCCGAATTACATATGGAAATCTACTTCAGTAATTGCCATAAGTAATGCATTCGTTAGTTTGGAGTCGATGCAAACATGGCGTGGAGTGATAATGTCATAATTCAGTTTGCTATAGGAAAATTGTCAGACGAAAGCCATGCCGGCGGCCGGGGAACCATGTTGTAGGCCTAACAAGAAAAAGGGCAGGGAAGCCCGGGTCAGACTCCAGACAAACGTCGCCTCGTGGAGGGCTTTCCAATCTATGGGATTTCATCCCGAGTCCCCCCTTGGTTGATAACTTGTTTGTTCCGTTCTGTTGACACGCCTGGATTGGGGGTCAAACCCCTGGGACAGGAAGATAGTCACAATCTGCATGGGGCATTGGTTATAACAGTTTTGTATTCATCCCGACCAAGCGTGTCTCCCCTAGGCCACAGATCAAGATGGACAAATCCTCAGTTTATAGAGTGTTTGTCGAGGATAGTCTGAGAAAAATTTGCATTTCCCACAATATAGACTCTTGTTAAAACAGTAAAGATCTTCTGCATGAAAAGTGGCTCTTCTCATTATCTTCTGTCATTCGATTGTACTATTCGATTCTATAGTACACCAAGAAAAAACCTAGTGACTACAAAAATACATGTATAGACTTGATTACAGCCTATAAAAAACCGTTTTTCGTACCGGGAAAATGGCACAGCTTTGACATACATGTAAACCCACACATGTATAGGATGTTGCAGTTTGACTTTTTCATGGTTTGGGGATTCCTTTAATCCTATATGATAAACAGCCAAGACACCAAACAGCAGAACGAGCTGTGAGTCAGTGTGAAGAGTAATGCTTGTATGGGCCCCCCTCCCTCGATTTTAATGCCAAATCATTCCAAGTAGGAACATGACCATGTTTCAAGCAGGCAATCATGTTCTCCTCACCGTGGCTCAATGAAAATGCTTGATAACGGCAGCTCCGATCGCATCCTCTGAGGTACTGACTCATTTCGGGATGGCAGCAAAAATCAAGGTCCCGTGTCTTTGCCTGGGAATGTTCCCGGCTCACAAAACTGCAATTCATGTCAGTCTGTGAAGCGAAGAATTTCGCCTCTTCCCACCATGGATAGGCCCACTAGCTCTTTAAAACACGACGGATTGTAATGTTGGCCAGCAAAAGTAAGGACAGCAAAACACAAGCCTGCTACAGTGGATAGGCTATTTGTGTCAACGCACTTCTTTCACTTTCCGATCATATGAAACGCCATAAGCGACAAAAACAATATCTTGAAAATGGTTAAACATCAGAACAAATCCAACTGAACAGCACAGCCGCATATTTTAAAGGAAAAATTCAATCTGATACATGTGTATTGCAATTTGTTCTTTTAACTTACAGGTTGGAATTATATATGGGCGCCAGTAGAGTTGCCTTCCATACATTGAGTATGTGGTTTGGGGTGAAATTTTCTTGATTTGGAGTTGCCCATCCGTAAATAATTTTTACATTATATTTACCTTTAATTCGACTACTGTATTGCCCCTGTTAGGTTCGTAATAAATATTCTAAAGTCAGAGTTTTGGGCTGGACTTGGTTTTGGATACTGGAAGCCTAGATAAAAGGTTTGTATAGATGAAGTGGGCACTGTATCAACGAAAACCTTGTTGGTAAAAGCGAAAGTGGTTGGAAATTTACTCAAAGACTTAAAAACACAACTATCTGTACAAGGAAGTACATGTACATGTATCATTTGTATGCTAATAGACTGCACGCACGTACACAAAACCAGCCATGAACGTTCGAGTCGAAATGAACCTGGTCGAACAACAGCTGTCCCGCGACTCCCAATACCGTGAGATTGTCATGGTTGACTCTGCAATTCTCATCCAGAATTTTGATTAGAAAAAAAACCCCCGAAATTACAAGCAACAGCTGTGATTGACATAGAAACCATTGCGTTGTCTATGCCACTGAAGCGGCAGAACGCTCTTCACGTCGAATGAGTTCGAGAATAGGGAATGTCAGGGCAGTTTCACTAGTTGTAGGCCTATATCCCTCCAGTTAAATGAGTATTGGCCTAGACTTTAAATCAAGTCGTCAGTCGGTCGTGTTTGTCGTCCATACGCTGCGTCATTTTACAATTCGTGCGGAGCCCGTTCACTGTTGCCCGCGATCCATTCAGCATGCCGCACCGATTCTGCCCTTGCTCGTGGGCTGTACAGTACCGGGTTTCGGCGCACGTCGGTCCACAACCCCTGTGCTCGCCTAATTGGGTACCGTCAGACACGTATACAGGGGAGCGAGGTTGCGCTGACCGTTCCCGCGAGTTATTAAACTGCTCGCCGAACCACCCCGCCTACCTATCGCGAGGAAGGTGGACTACACCCAGCCAATTACCGACTTGATTTCAAGTTTATCTTTGGCCCGACCTCTGAGTTTGTTTCCGTACACTGCTATTGGTCTTGTTCAGTTGACCAGTAAGTAACACTCCTCTTTTAAGCGTTGACTACAATATTAGATAAAAGGCTGAAACGCCTTGCAAACTCATTCAGCTTAGGTAATTCAACACAACCATACCCGTGAGAAGAGTCACCTAAAAGGAGACTCTTCTCAAGAAAACATCGCGTGCAAACATCGAGTCAAGATTATTCCATTGGGAACCCTGCATGCCAAAAGAAGTGCCAAAATAACCAGAGAAACGTTAACGCTCCACAAGACTAGTATTTATGTCATCTCTTTTAATGTAGTCCTCCCATAAATAATTTGCACATCGATTTGACCACACTGATAACATGAGCTAAGATCTGACAATTTGTGGTGGGTTGTAAAACATGACGTGTAGCATCAGCATGCAGCCAACCAAACCAGTGTTCGTACCTTCCACAAAGCAACCAGTGATAATTCTGTGTCAATAGGCTTACATTTACTTTCCCATACTCAGCTCTGATAAACGAAAGATAAAACTGACGGATCTCTAAGTTACTGTTGCTTAGAACAAAATATTAAATTGTACGAAAGAAAGTGCACTTACTGGCTTCTGTCACACGGATTAATGAAAAACTGCATCAGTATACGTTAGCGGTACTTACAGCGTAGGGTTAACAATAAGTATGGTTATACCTACATTTTCTACAAATTCCTAACAATTATCAAGAAAAATAATACTGTTGAGTGCAAATACTGAAATAGGTATTTTCAATAATTCTGTAGATACAACGCCACATAAAGGCAAAACAAATTTCACAAAGCAGCATCTGCCATAATGCCATAAGTCAAATCCTGGTGATTATTCAACCATGATATCTGAACGTAGGTTTATTTATAAACAGAAAGAATCACAGCATTTTTGTTGATTGGGCATATTGACTGCTAACTACTTCCACCCGTTCCCAAACTTTTCGGCATAAGGAAGAGCATTCCTTTCCGAGTATACGTATTATTCTGAAAGGGTACAGTTACCAATGGCATTCAACTTTTATAAAATAATATGATTTTCACAGTGAAGTAAATACATGTGTTGAGTTGTAGATCACCATATTTAAAAGTTTTGGTTAACTTAAGTGTAAACTCCCAGTCAATGAAAAAACACAAGTCCATGGACAGGTCTACAAGTCTCGTAGTCTCTTGGGGCAATACAGGTGAGTACAGTATTGCGCCTCCAAGAGTTTGCAACGTGTTGGCCAATCACGACGCACGAAATCTGTCGACCCTTTCCAAGTGCGCATTGGGTCAACGGCGTCGTGATTGGCCAATACGTTGCAAACTCTTGGAGGCACACTATTGTGAATCCCCCATATTCAAAGCACCATTAACCATGCGAGTGTGATGGCTTTCATTTAGATTTAATATAGAAAGAGGCATCACCATAAGTTGGTATTGTGATACCATGGACTGAAACTAGGACAAAGGTATTTATACTACATGCATAATCAAAGATTAAATCCATTATTTTCTCAGTTTACATTTGGCAAATGGCATCTTCGGTTTTACTTTCCCACACTGAATGCATAATATAATTTCTATAATTCACAATATTTACAGAACCTTGAAGAAATGTTTTGATTTCCACTCAGATATTTCACTTTCCATCACAATGATCAACATGGTGAGGTTCGCACACAAGTTCCGCAGCCAAATACACGATAAATTTTCTAATCCACTCTACTACATGTGAATAATTGTGTTGACAAAAATTGTTACCTACCTATTACAAAACCCCTGGTTAAATATCAGCACTCTCTGTTGATTCGTATCACGGAATCTAGTGTCAGCACATCATTCAGTTTGCCAGCATTGCTTTATGAGAACAAATCAGATTGACAAATCTAAACACGAATATGCAATGACTTTAACATCATGATAATTGATGTCGGAGAGATCATCCCATGGGTGACTGACGCCATTTTGTAGACGGCTTTTTGTCAATACAACGATAATATAAGACTTGTATTTAATAATTTTAGGACATGAAGTGCTTCCAGACTACAGGATTACTAATAAAGCGGACGTAAATTTTTTGTCCATGCCCCCGCTAGAGTCTTGACAAAGGAAGGTCGTGCAAACCCTACACTGGTGAGTTTGAAGTGAAGGAAGAGAGTTATTGACATGTCCTTTGGGAGGGGTAAGTATTGGGTGTAATCCAGCCCCTCTGGCTGATTAAGAACTGATGAAAACACCAATAATAAATGTACCACATAGCATTTGATGGCCTTCGCTCATTGGAGACAACACAGGAGGCGAACCCCTTCAAAAATGCAATAAACAGCAGTTTGTCGGGTTGTAGTTTGGTACAATTTTCTCAGCTTAATGATTATAACAACGTTGGACTGAGGGGACACAGGGTGGAGTGATATATTCTGTAGATTTAGAAATGGTCATCTTCATGCCGTTTTTACAAAGTTACAAAATACATCGATCAAGCTTCTATTTGGTGAGTGCTTTAAATGTGCTCTCGCAATATCCTAGACTATTCAAAGACATTCATTTTCTTTCTCCATACACTACACTGCGAAGGCATATCACACAGCATCGCTTTAAACTTATATATTTTCTTCATATTGCTTAATTACAAGCATAAAATTGAAACTTTCAAATATTCTCATACATAGATACCTTCATCTCAATTTACAGTGGAACACAAACGGACACTTTCATTCCTAAGCATCATCGTTTACAATTATTGTTTCGACTCTTCAGTGCAATTTGACCCTGTATACTTCAAAACCGCTACATACTACATGCCTTTACACTGGTGTCCAAGTACTTAACATTACATGATAATTTTCATATAGCCAACTGAGGAATTGGCAAACCTTCGGAAGTTTAGTATATCGGACATGGGTTCGAGGGCGCAGTGAATTGTTATGAACAAAGCGTATGGTTCAATTCACACACGTGCGGTGATATATATACACGGACTATAATTATTAAAATGAAAGATTGAGGTTATCCAAATTTGTCTGTTTATTTATTTTTTTTGTGATTATAAAATCATGATTTTCATGTACACATTCATCCTACGTGTGACCAATGCACGCAGACAAAATCTGTCCTCTTTTGTAGTTGTAGCTTTACAAACTGCATGTATTTACATGGCATGTACATGTAATTGTACACACATTGCTGTCAAGGCTTTGGTGATATTTCCTTCCTCTTTGAGGTCGCATTTCCTGCGATGCCGAGGACAACCACAATAACACTGTTTCATTACACTCCTGCTGCACTAGGCTGTCAAGCAGTGCATGCTGTGGTTGGTTTTGTTGGTTTAGCCTGCTCACACGGAAGTGGCATGTTTTGGCAAGTTGAACTTACAATAAAATCTTCATAAGAAATATGTTCACCTTCCTCATAATAAATGCATGGACTCAAATGTTGCAGCTCCGCAGAATAAAACTTTCTGTTCCGTAGAACCATGGAGAATGCTATATATTTTGTTTACAAATAATAATACTTTTTTTTACCAGTTATAACATCAGGAATTTTGACAGAGGTATACTTCGATTTAGTATTCGGATTTGGAAACGCAACTTCTGCTTTCAAAATGCAAAAATTAAAGGGTAGTTGCAATCAATTTTTTAATACAAATCTTCAAAATGCACCTTTGTGTCTCAGTTAACTTCATTTTCAACTTAAATTCCACAATCTCAAAGGATATTTTACTGCGCTTTTGTTTTTTATGTCATTCATGAGCAAAACTGTGATGTCATCTCAGGAAGAAAGCTGAACCGTTTTTTTCGGTTTGTACACATTAATGTCCAGCCTTTTAAAAAGATTTTGCAGGACTTAATTTTTCTCTTCATTGCAAATTCATTGGTTTTTTTTTATCTGCAAAGTAATAAGCAAGTACCAGTCCCTTTCTCAGACATGTTTTCAATGAGTAAACTGAGGGTTCACAATTTAACAGAAAAGCCTTTGCACAGAACTGTCTTCCGTGGATGACATCACAGCAACAGCGCCCTCTATTTTCTGGGAAAGCATGGACAATTTTGAGTGTTAAAAATGCACTTTTCAAGGCATTTAACCAAATAGGAATGTAAAAGAGTTTTCATGCATTGAAGAGGAGTACAAAATCGAAAAAGTCTCTCTGAAAAAAATCACTGCAGCTACACTTTAAACGAATGCCAAATTCCAATATAATTTGCACTTTTAAGTCTCACATATAATCATAGATGTATATAGAAACTTTTGAATTTGAACAGCACTGGAAGAACAATAAAATATCAGAAATTCCTTGATATATCATCATAATGATAAACACTTGTTTTGCCCCCATGGTACACCCTTTTACATATGTATGTGACAACGTCCAACAGATTGCCTGTTGTAGGGAAATACATAATTTCGTTCCACTCAGCTGGACTTGGGGTTGCAGCAACATAATGTATATCATTACTCTCTCTTGAGAAAAATTACAACTACTCGAACTGGAAAAAAATGTAACACCCAATGCCCTTTATACGTGGTTCACCCAAGAGAGCATGAGACGAAGCCAGTCTTGGTCTAAATTCAGACAGTAAGGATTCCCGCTCGGCGTGCACGCTGAGTCACTCCTTGCCAAACGGATGCAGACAAGAAATTGACGTTGCGCGACATCAAAACAGCGAGTCTTGTTTCTCTAACTCCCATCGTGGCGGCGCAGTTTCTTGCAAGGAGGTTGAATTTTTGTCAGTGAATGATGATGGCTTTCAACTGCTACCTGACAAGCCATTCGAGTGGTTATTATGTAACGCATTGGCGCAGCTTAGTTTGGAAGGAGTTTCTGAGGCCTTCACCTTTTACACCTTAGCACGAAATGCTGTTTCTAACTGCTTAATTTACTAACGGCAATGGACAGAGCTAACAGACAACAGCACATAATTATACTAATGTTCTCGAGTTAGAATACCTCATGCAAAACTCAAGTCACATTTGATTGGCCATGTACTGTGCGGTTTGGTAACTCTATTCGGAGTATTTCTAGTAATTGTCCTTAGCTGACACACCAATATAAACCTAGCAAGCCAAAAAAAGCTTTCTAATTGTCTGAAATAATATAAGTTGATACAGAATGATAGCCGACAACTTCTGGTTTTGTGACCAGCACAAACAAGGTCTCAAAAGCGCTCGGAGAAAAAAATCCACAAAGTTTGACAGAGAAACAATTACCGCCGTCGACGGTAATGGGGTCATATAGCGGTACAGGTGATCCACGGATCCCCCATTCACAATGCATCAAAAGAAATCTGCCTGCATGATGTTATTGGTTGGAGCATATCAGCCCCCTTGGGATGTGATGATGGGTCACCAACGAGCTTATAAAGATGTTTATACACACGAGGCATCTCCGGTTTATTCAGACAAGTCCTCACATCATTATGTGCCAACTGATCCCGTCGAAATCGGTTTCCATGAGTGATAGATTGTCATGGCAACAGAGGATGTTATTTCAGGAGCACTTTTAGTGATTGAATATTTATCAGCATGTTAAAAGAAGTCTGGTTTACACCTGCCTGTTGCCTATTACAGTCGCACAGTAATAATATTTCGTCCAGTAAGCCAATTTAAGAATAAAGATTATGCATGTATAGTTTATGGATGTGTGTATGCATTTGTCGGTTTACTCTTTACTGTTACTTTGCTACACGGAATTACAGATATTCGAATTGTGAATAAATTTTCAGTATTAGTCATCATACAGTTCTATAACAAAACCAGATTGGGAAATAACTCATTATTATTTTCTGACAAGTAATGCATGCCACATTTCTCTTGGAACGCGGCTCGCAAAAATTCCCTGCTTCATAGACGAGTAGTCACATTTCATGAACAGTTTAAAATAAGCATCTTACACAAATCATCACAAATAATGAACAGGCTCGAGGGTACCATTCGAAAAGGTATGTGGAAAAAGAATTCATCACCGTTGATATCTGAAGTTAAAGGTGCATTTTCACGGTGAAAACTATGTAATGCATTACAGACAGGTAGTGCATAACACGCTCCCCCTACTGACGTCCACGGCTGCAGGCGTTCTAAATATTTGACACAGTCAATCTTTCCATTAAAGTAATTCACATCGATATACTACTCATACACTACAGAGAATATCCAACCACGAGATTTACCCAGATGCAAGGAGAGACACTGAACACATCAGTCGTTTTACTCCACCACTATAGACAGGACTTAACAACTGTATTTCAGAGTGGACTGCAAAGCTACGAGCAAAAGGAGTACAGTAGATTTTCGATGTTCAGAGCACTCTTACAAGAATTTTTCTGCTATAAATTCTGAAGTCCAGCGTCTAGCTCGTCAGTTCTTGTTTTCCTCCGTTTCCCAGTCCTTTTATGCACACAAAGCAGGGTAGGCGTAATTAATTTGGCAACATTGTTGAAACGAAAGGAGACTGAAATGTAGAAAATTGTGAGACCATGTAAGCATCTTTTGTACACGACAATACGCATTTGAAGGTTTACTAATGAGGGTGAGTCTCGAGCAGTTGTTGTCTGCAGCTACTACGTGTCTCGGCTGCGAAAAAGCCTATAGCGTACGACGGCAGGGTTAATTATTGATGTTGGAAGGAGAGAATCCAGCTTGCAGACAGATACAACAGTGAATAAATTTCTGGCACATGAGAAATCTGGAAAGAGCGAAAGAGTCTAACATAGCGGCTGTGCATAATGTCACTGATTAAGACGGGTTCATCTACGAACGGGCACATAAAAGAGGAAAATATTACCCGGTACTGGATAGCGATCGAGTGTAAATCAAAGAGTCTTTTTAAAAGGTCCGTGGTCTCGAAACGGTTTAGTTTGTCCCTTTACAATGAAAAGTCTAAATTATATTGATACACCATGGAAAACGCGCATCCGCCACACGAAAATATTCACTAGTTCCTTTCTCAATCAATCGAGTTTAGTGTCCATATTTCAAGCTGTTTTATGCTTCAACTAAAACTGCTAATTTCAACCTATGCCTTTTAGCAGCTTGAAAAAGCTTAATCTGAAGAGAAAATAAACATTTAATAACTTACAATTATTTCAGTGTACGCCCATAGTTTGCATAATTTTGCATAGTTATCTGAGACATCATTCTTCTATTACAACGATCAAAAACAATTATTTGTCAAAGCACGCGCACCAAACTATTACATATTTCATGTGAAAGTTGATGAAGCAAAATCGAGGGAAGAAATTTGCTTAATTCCAAATGGTGAATAAGTTTTGCTGTCGAAAGCTTTTGAAGTTGTTTTGAAGCGTGGTCGCATTCAAGCGTGAATCTGTGTATCACCGTTCAGTAGACGCACTTTGCGCAATGTCTGAAAAAGAACAATACTGCATGTTCACATGTGAAGCCACTGTTGCACTTTCTAGAATTGTTGAAAAGAAAACAGGAAATGCTTCAAAGAATAACACAAGTGATTGGTTATGAAAGGAGGAAGGCCAGGGTTACCTCGTAGCCAATCATGCCGGTCGACACAAACCGCACAGGAGCGGTCGGACATCCGTCCATGACGTCCATAATGCAAGAAACGGTCTTTGTGTCTTTGTGACGTGATATTGTGTTCTCACGTCAATCATCAACGCAAAAGCGTTATAACTCAAACAATTGAAAAAGGTTATTGTAACATAAATGCAACTAGGGAGGGTTCGATAGGCACAATGGTGCGCAGAACTTAGGCGAGGTTTTTCCACGATGTGCACAACTAAACTTTCAACGTAACTATTTTGAGTATTTTGAATATCTGCTGATTGCTTTGGCATATGAAATATTCAAAGAAGTTATTCCATTAAGTCGCTACTACTTGTTTTCATACGAAGTGATGAATGTAGAACATAAAAGACTTTATCATCTCAAAATAGTGTATGTCGTCTTAGCACTAGATAAAATGTTGTCATCATTGTCACACAAGCGATGAAACCAGGCCATGAATATGAACAAATAAGACAATTACTACAAGATTATCGCGAAAACTTGTCATTAAAAGCAGAAAAATATTTTGGTCGTGTTAGTTAATTTCCTTCCCCGTTATATATGTATCTAGTTAAATTCACTCGTTTCACACACACAAGGCTTTAATTTCAAAGCTTGCAGCCTATAGGTCAAAAGAGATTGTGGATAACGAATGACCTTTCACTTCTGTCATGCTGGTTAAACTGTTATCAATATGGTCTGCTATCAAATTGATCTATATTGCAGACATCATGTTTATTGCCTGGATCAAATCGGAAGCACCGATTTTCATCGAGTGTGATCTCGCTAAATAGACCAGTGTCTGAGTGTCTGATTTTCTTTATATTTCAACCGACCGAAACATGTTTTCTTTTGTACAAACGTTCACCACAATAGTTTCACGCTCCCAACAAAATCCCAACCCAAGATTCTTGTATGCACTTTTTGTTTGCATTTGTCGTCTGGAATGCACCCCTTTATTTCCTACGCTTTGTTGGAAGTCAATCTGTTTCGGTCGAAAAGCTGGTAAACCATTCAAGTGGTTGACTTTTTTACCCCTACACGAGATCTACGCTGGCGTTAACGTGAAGGAAGAATAAATAACCTGGTAACTTTTTCCAAGGCTAACTTGCCTCAGAGGAGAAAACATCTGTAATACTGACCTAAAGTGTTGGTCACATGGACTAAATGTAGTGTGCAGTCTGCCGGTTTTTTTTACAGTACTCCAAACGAAGACCGTATAAGGTTTGGCACTTAATTTGGTAATTTCAGCTTGAACCATTATATGCATTTATCTTATTATCTCACACACTCCCGTGGAACAAGAATTCAAGATGATATGAATATCTGACTGGTAGTTCAAACTCTTTAGGGTTTTGCCAGGTATTGTTGGAATAGCACTATATGCTTAGCACATGGTGATTGAAATCCCTCATGTAATTTTCAATGGATTACCAGCCCATGGCCAAATCCCACTGTATACCGTGATAAAGTGGGGCTCCACAATTAATGAAATACTGTACAAAATTTACAGGAAAGCTAAACCGATTTGGATTGAGGGAAGACACCACCCCTGCTTTGCAGCAGCCCGTTTTAAAATTAACACACTCATCCTTCGCAAATGCCTCTGACGAATGACGTAATTGGCTCGATCCTCAATGGTCACCACAGCGGCAAAAGCTGACAAACAGGCATGATAAAACCCGACATGCAAAAGTGGGTTGCTCTATCTATGGCGTTTTCCATTTTGTTCCGCCCCCTCGCATTGGTACAAAATGAATTTCTGCATCGATAGCCAACACCTTGGTGAGGGGATGGGGTTATCTTCGCCCCTCAGCCTGAATTTGGAAGATGTTGGGAGTTGAGACTCACTGGTTGGTCGGTCAGCTGTAGGCATCTAGACAATGAGAAGCACATTATGGTTCAATTCCAGGTCGGAAGATTGATAATTTCCTCGTCTGAAAATACACAGGGCGGGCTGTCGCGATGGGCTTAGTGTTGACAAACGCGAGCCCCATCATCTGGTTCAAGGATGGGTGTGTGTGGTTATGATTTATGAAGGGACCCGATGAATCTCGCTGTCTGGATAGACTCTCTGTCAGCCTACGTTAATTAATGAGTAAGGCACAGAACAGGTTAACACCAGCTTACCGAATGTTTCACGTTTTCATCTGATGACCCATTTCCGATTTGGATACAATGGGGCATCATGAAAGAGCTTCGGGAGCGAAGAACTTTGCTCGACCTTGCTCTGTACTTGGACTTGAAACATGGAAAAATGATGACAGGTTTGGCAAGACATTTGATCTTGGTTCATGTGTGACTATGTTAATGCACACAAATGTTCATTCAAACACCAGTTGGTGGGGTGGAGGACTATCTCGACTATTGTTGGACGAGTCGTCGTCACTGGTGATGGACTGGCGGTCGTTCGACCGGCGGGATTTCGTTGGTGTCTTGGTTACGTTTTCCTGGGAGGAGTATTTCCGAATCCGCTCGATCCTCTTCTGGCGCAGCGCGTCATATCTGCGTCTGATGGTGTCGTACCGCTCCCACTGGTCGTTTCCCTGTTTGTTCCGCGGCTCGATGTCCATGTTCAGGCGCTCCATGCTCTGGTAGAGTGAGGGCGATATCGGCTTAGATTTGGGGCCGATCATCGTCCCGTCTGATGGCGACGGGCCACCACTGATCCTCCGGTTCCTCGTCAGGGTGCTTGCCCGCACGACGCCCGCCGTAGCTTGTTCATGCTCCCGGCTGAGGCTTTCCATCTGGAAGTTGATGACTGCGCTCTCTTGAGTGAGCTCGTTGCGCCTAGTCTCGTAATCTCTGTAGCTATCAGCCGACATCTTCCTGCACAGGGGCTCCTTGAAGTTGCCATGATGACCGTTTTGGAGGTTGGCGTTCGGATGGTCATTGCCATTGGTGTGGGAGCCGTTATTTTCGATATTGACGCGGCTGAGAGACTCAGCTCGCCTCGGTAAAGACCCGGGTTGCCTGACCAATCCATTTGCATCTCCCAGGCCAAGTGAGTTCGTCCGGACCAGGTTAGCCAGTCGTCGCTGCTGGGGCGGAGCCTGCAAACCTGAAACATGTATTTTGCTTTGGGATTCCAGTTCATCAATGCGCAGTTGCAGCTTCTGTTTCTCAAGCTGGAGTTTTTGCATCTGGAGCTGTTCCCTCTTCAACTCCAGCACCTTGAGAGACAGCGCCGTGTTCTCCTCTTCCAGGATGCGGAGACTGTCCTGCAGTCTGATGCCGTCTTTCAGGAGCTGCTCAAACGTCTGGGAGATAAGAGACAGCACTCCGTCCATGGTACACATGCCGTTGGAATCGGGACCCAGGCATTTATCCAAATCGCCTACCATTTTGTACGTCCCGGGGAATCCTGCGGCATCCCCGATACCCTCAACGGAAGGCGTCGTGCCGTCGAAGGGGTACACGCGCCTCCCATTAGCATAGACTCTTCCTCCGCAGTCTAGGAGCACGACCAGCTCGTCTCGGCCGCCATTTGCACCCTCCACTCGGTATAGCTTCAGGCTGCACGTCTCCATGCTCTTACTGTACACAACCTCCGACGGCTGGCCGTTAAAAGTGGGCGGACACCGGTCGTTGGTGTGCCCGTTGCGCTTGATTTTCCCGTGATGACCACCCATGTTCACGTGGTGCGTGTGCGAGGACAACAGACGAACCCGATGGAAAAACTTGGCCACACCTGATGAAGGGGAGACACGATAAATATCGCGGGATATTATTCAGTAGGTGAAATCAAGTTGCAAGGTCGTGTGTGCACCATGCAGCCGCGTGTTAATGGGGTCCCGTTTATGTATGCCCGGTGTTCACTCTCCGGACTACCGACACTGCGCCGTCTTTACTAACACGTGTACAAGATCAACAGCTAGGCTTTCATCAGCGTCTCATGGCGCGCTCCGCTGTCGCAGCTCACTGAATTGACGACCCCGTTTCCCAAGTTAAAGAAAAATGCTGAAAAGCTGCATTTGTAGTATCACCATCCTCAAGTGGCATTCCGGTGATTATAGACCAGTGGATATTCCAGATTGACGCAGCAGAATTGGAGCAGTTGTCAGTTCCTCCTTTTGATGAGGCGCATTATGTATGTCCAGCTGTGAACTGACTGTGCCAAAGTTAGCGACGGGTGAATTGTGATAAAGAGCGCGGTTGCACACAGTCTGTGCACAGGAAATAAGACCTTGGGGGGTCCATCATTGCGCATGTCAGGATGTGGTTTGGCGCTCATCGGCGCAGCGAGATTGAGTGTGTTCCCGCAACGAGAGGCAGTGCCGTTTCCGTTTCATGGTTCATGTTGCAGATCATACCGCATTAAATTATTTAAAGAGGCATTTCCAAATGCACTTCGCGAGTTTTTAAAACCAGTGTCCGAGATGAGTTGTCCAGGAATCGATTGTGTTTGAATTCCTGAAACGCAAAAGCAATACTGGGACATTGTTTCCGTGCAGGTTTTTAGATACTTAAAATTGGTAGTTGTTATTACTGCACGCTATCTGTTTCCATCTGAAACTGTGGGCGGAAGGTTCCGACTTCACCAAAGAAGTCTGATTTACTTGGAAAGTTGCGATGTTGCTCAGTAAAACACGAGAAAACTCAACATAATGCCTCAGGCACCCCTTGGAACAGTACTGAGAATTGCTTCCGACAATCTGGACTATGTGTATCTGACCGTATACAGAAATTTCCCCGCACCGATGTTGGCCTACACTCCATCAACCTGCATCGTAGTATAAATGCAAATTAAGCGTCTGGTCATTATTTACGATTGGATGCAGGCAATCCCTTCATTTGCCATACTTTTCGCTTACATCTACAATATATTAAGAAGAGAATCGTTGGGTCGCCAAGATTTTTTTTGGGGGGGGGCTAGCATACCCTTTCCCACCCCTAACGGTGGAAGGGCCAGGGATGAATATTTCTGTTCATTTCTGTTTCTGTGCATTTGTGATTTTTGGGTTACAATCAACACATTTTGGTGTTATCAGATGACCACACCATATGGTGTTACTTTAACACCGCTGGTGTTACTCAAGTTGCATACCAATAAGTGTTACAATGTACTGGAGGGTGTCAAGGTAACACAAAATAACACCAAAAGTGTTGGTGTAGTCCTCTGATTAACACCGGAGGTGACAAATTTAACACCCCAGTTTTTGCAATGCTTGTGTCCATTTTTCGCTTCTTCCACTTTTTTCTTTCTTTTTCTCCCCCCCCTTCTAATTCTTTTCCGGGATGGGAGGGGGACAGGCATACCCGTTTCCCCTCCCACGACTGCCATGGGAGAACTCCACGTGACCCTTCCCTGGGTATGATGGATTACAATACAAGTTTACTTTTATTACCGCGGATGCAGCGTCTGTCTCCCAAATTCCAATCTTTATTTCCGATGATATTTGAGGACTTCCTCCGATACTTGGAATTTGGTGCTTGTCATAAAATGTCAGGAGCTGACCTAAGTTGTTCGCATGTGACATAAATGTCGGCTTTGCTCTCAAAAACCAATAAATCTAGAGGCTGGAACACCCGAATGGCACCTACTTATCGACGATGGAGGATTGAAGATGCTGCCCTCAGTCGACCAAGGGTGACATGCTAGGCATGAGTCGTTATTTAACTGATGTGCTTTTCATTAGTACATGTACAGTATTTTCTTTAAATGAAAAAACCATGTGTGATTAGCCAAACTGGAAAGAGTTCAGTAGACTACGATGTGTCATTTCCAACCCAGTTTGTGGAATTTATAAATAGCTTTAATTCTCACCATCCTATTCCTGTCCCTCTCAGGTACCGCGGACCCACCATTCTGCATTTTCGCGAGGTATGTTTTGCATTTTGGACTAAGTCATCCAAGAGTTTCGGGAACCCTTCGATGATGAAAACTTGTATGCCATAGGAAATGGAACATATCCGCGGGAAGCTGTGAATTTTGCTGGGAGCCATTCATAATGGAACAAGAATGAGTTGGGATGATGCACGGACTGCCGTTTCCTGGATACTCAGGACCTGCAGTACTGAATCCTAACGTCACAAAAATTGCATGGTTGCAGAAGCACCGCCCTTCGAGGGTCTGTTATATCAAATCCAGCAAAAAGCATGACAAAACAGCCAATATCCAACAGAAGTCCACGAAATGTAGCGGAAGTTATGCCCGGATCATCTGAATGTTCCTTGCGACCCGTGATGCATCGGGGACGTTGCATAGTGTAAATACCTTCAACCATCCTCATACGGTCCTCCAATTTCGTTTTTTTTAATTTTTACATACACCCTTGGGATAGGGTTAGGGTTAAGGCCGATTTATGATTGAAATTGCTAGAAAATGGCTTAGCTTGCAACGCGATGGTGTACGCATTTTACGAACAGGTTTGTTCAATTAATTAACAAGTAGCGCCCCTAATGTCAAAACGATGTCAACCGCCAACGAAAGTTCTGTCAGCCATGCTTATGGTTGTCACGAGAGGGCAGCATAATGCAAATACAATAAAAGCTTCATCTGGCTAGTCAAACACTGTGTGAGGGAAAAGTGCTCGAAATATTTGTAAATTGAGAATAAATCTTGGTCGGTTTAAATACAACATTTACCCCTACTCTTTTCAATCCTGAGATATTTCGTCTTTTATTGATCCTGTCCCCCACGGTGTGTGCAAAACGGTGTTAAAACTGGAGGACTCGTGATTAATTGAGCGAGTCAACATAGAAGACTTACAAAGTGGCATTACAACCTGGAAAGACGTAAGCGGTAAGGACACTAAAGAAACCCTGGTTCTTGGCGCCTGCTTCGATGAGATAAGCCGCGTTTCCTCAATGTCCCACGCATGGAAACGCCCGTCGAACCGTTGCTTCTATTCAGCTTATGCATTTCAGAAAAAGTGGCAAGTGAGCTCCAGCAAATTTTTCGTCAACGGTATTTCGGTAAGAGTCGAACTCACCGGCTTAAAAGGACCAAAACTGTCGAGGCTTGTTGACCGTCGGAAAACATGACGCACTTGACCATTATTCATTTGACGGCGTTGAAAAAAATTGACCCAGAAAAGCTCAAGTATGACCCGCAGCCGACTGTATGTGGAGCCCGGCGACTACTTCCTTTTTAATTAAAAGTGTCGTAAACATCCACTTTAGTTATCGGCAGGGTACGGTAACTAGACCGACTAGCGATTAAAAAGCTGCAGTGTGTGTAAAGCGTATAAGAATACATTCTGCGCAATCTTCTTCAAAAGGCCTAGGCGGCCTTGAATAACTTTATTTATTTCTAGCTTTGCAAACAGGGAAGGCGTCACTGGTCGCTAGGGGCAACAGCGGAATTCAACTCGAGGAAACGATTGCTATTAGGTAGTCTCTCATTCCATGCCCATTTACTTGTGATTGTATCCGCTGTTTGCAGTGTTCATATAGAAGCAAATCTGGAGTCGGCCAACGCGACTGAAAGGGGAGACTATGTTGGATGAGAGCCGCTATCTTTTGTTGGTATCTCTCAGTACGCTAGGTAGTTTTGTAAGCATAACTGCAGTTGTCATTGTTGGATGCAGTATTGACTCTCGTATAGTACGTGACGGGTGGTAAGGTTGCCCCACCTGGACTCAATTGCCAACGCTTTGACTATCATTAAAGTGCGGCATTCGCAAACAATTTCGGGAGTGTCGCCTGTTTTCCCAGACAAACACTGGCCATGAGTGCGTTTACAGAAACGCACTGTGTTGTGGGTTACTGTTTTCACGTGTAACTGCGATGGTAATGGATTTTGGAAAAACATCTGCATTGTTACCCGAACTATGGTGAATTTTCTCCGTATAATGACCGCGTGCGCGTGTTGGTGAATACAGCCGCGCCAGTTCGCCGTGGCCTTAATGATGTTTACGTGCAATAAAACGGACCATCACATCACCACCAAGAGCGAAGCTCTAGATTTCCCGTCTTGAAATCGTGAGGCATCAGAAATACTACCTCAGCAAGCTGTAAGCCGCCTGCATAATCAAGAAGCACGTCCTGTCTGGTAAGTATGAGCGACTTCTTTGTCTCGCATTATTCCGGAGTGATAAACAGAAATAAATAAAATGCATCAATATCAAATTATTTGACAGAAGTGCCTTCGTTCGTCGCGTTTCTGAACAGGTGTTGCTTGGCAAAACCACAGTTTTCTTTTATACCAGCCATTTATATTGATTATCTCGTGCGGATTTTCTAAGTGGGTTTCCCTTTTCGAGAAAAACATGACCTCAGTGTCCCAACTCAAGTTATCTCTTTTCTTTTGTTCATTTCCTGTTTTTAAGTTATTAAACTGTTATTACTGATGCCTCTCAAAATTTATCACAAATGCATTCAACTACCCTCTTATGCAAATTATTTTTGTATAGATAGGCCTATTAGTTCAGTGATCGATATAAATTGCTAACAAGAAGAAATAAAATCTAGCCACATTTTCGGCAGTGCTCTTTTGAAAAACAGTTTAAGAAGCCTACAGTTTGTTAAGACTGACAGAAAAAAGATCAGCCGTTGCCTTAAAAATCAATTAATCACTGGCATGAAGCATTTTAACAGAGCATCCTAACTTAGCAACTGACGGTGAGGGCAGCACACTTGAAAGTCAACTTTGTACCTCTCCAGGGCTCCGCGGCCAACCTGCCTGCCTACTCTTCAAATAATTTATTAACACCGATAAAATGTCGATTCTGAACGGTACGACCCAGGCCAACTTGTTACGGTAATCAGGACCTGCACATCCGTGGTCCGGGAAGGGCTAAAAATATCAGCAGCTGCCGACTTACGGGCAAATTAATCGGTTTTTAATTGGTTCTCTGGCGTCGCATGGCACGAATCCGTCTCGAACTCGCCTCATTAAGAGATGATAACTTGGCGATACGTGTTGTCGTTTAACAACATTCCCAGCCGAAGATAGTTTTGTGTCATTCGCCAAATAAAACAGGAAAACGAGCGCAATTGAAGATGAGCTTTTTGCACAAAGAAGTCACGAAGCACTTAAGACTTGCATCTCTAACTCCATCGAGTAATCACGAGCAGCTGTTTTTCTTGTACATGTACAAGCACGGGTGACGATATTTTAAGGGTTGATTACTTTTCCACTGTCATTTGCAAAAGCACGAATCGTCTTAGTCCTGGACTCCCGGATATGATTAACATGGTGGTGGATATCCACGAGTTATCGCGGTGGATAATTCATGTCAGTTTTTCTCTTGACGCCGCCAGGGCTGGCAGTATGTGTGGTTCCAAATTCGTAACACTGGGGGATCTACGTCGAGGGCAACGACTTAACCTCCCCCAGGAAGCCCCAAAGAACCACCCAGTCTTACTAACCTGGCCGTTACATGCAGGTTGCGAGGTGACACCCAGTATGGCTGGGAATGTCCAAACATTCCTGGACAAACACGAAACCCTGGAGACCGGTCTTTCATGTCCGGATACAAATGTCGCTCACCCTCTGATGTATTTAGAACGTACACACGGGTTTCCACACCTAGTACCTACGGACCTGCCAAACCCTAAAGCGATCATCAGAAGCCACTTAGGCAGACAATAGCATTTGAGCAATCAGTGGGCAACCAGAGGTCATCGACTCAAATTCTGTTGCATATCTTAATGATAGCTCCGAGTTATTCAAACTCATTAAGACCTCGGCTATCTGCAATGTTGGCAAGTGTTCAATCAACGAGGTTAAATACCGTTATTCCCCATTGTCGCCATTTCGTACCCAAGTGTCGACACTTTTTCAGTTTGTATTGAACTTGAATAGTAATCAGTGCGATTATTAGCAAATACATGCAATATTAAATATCGATGTCGTTCAGGCCGGAAAGATATCCTGCAGGGAAGCTACGCCAGAGCTGAACTTTGGATGGCCGCTCTTGGCACGTGGTTGCAACTATTTTGGTAACGGCTCACAGACAATCAAATTTCATCAGTGAAAAGTAACCCCTGCTCACTGGTTGACGTTTTTCACTCATACTCGTCACATTTTAAAGCTGTGCCATACATGTTCATAACTGTTCCCCATGTCCCAGCGCTGAGCATATACCAGTTGAGTTAAAGACTAGTTAGAAAGCAACTGTAATTGCATACACTATCTACTAGCCTTACATTATACGTAGGCTTCTTTGTGAAGAACGTTCTTAATTGATCGATCATTTAATTTAAAAAAAAAGTAAAAATCTCCCTTGTCCCTCTCCATGTTGGGCGCACCACTGTTGTAGGCCAAGCACTTTTTCTGGAGACAGAAAATTTGTATTTGTGATGAAGCTTTACAGTTCAGAATGTCCACATTTTTAAAGCTTGCAGAACTGGAATGACCTGCTATAGGCGTACGCTGAAGACGCCGGCAGGTGATATCGCTACCGGTGCGTCGGCAATATCCATCTCCCAGGTGTCGGCGATGACGCTGGTCCGCCACTTTTTCCGACAAGTTCCACCTTTGCCAGCCCGTTCTGCCGCAAATTGACGGCAGTCAAAATGACCCACAACTGCCAACTAAGCGATGATCGAAATCGAAATACCTTGAATAGTATACTAGAGGAAAGAACTCAGAAAAGAGCTATTAAAAAACTAAATGGGGTAAAGGGGTAAAAATCACCAAGTTTCTTTTAAATACTCCCTAAATTTGACCCCTTCCACCGCTAATGGTTTATCAGTTTGCTGCTGATGAGTGCCCCCTCGGAAAAATTCTGCTCCTGGAAAAATTCCCGGCAACGCCGCTGCGAAAAGGGCTGTTCGACATCAATGAAATGTCGCATATTATCAGTCAACTCCTGATAGGCCTATGTGGATGCTAACGCAATGTTAACAGTATTAAGATCTCAACCCAACAGGGTAAGCTTATTAAATAGCTCTGTCTTTATCTCCAGTGAAAAGCAATCTACTTTTGGTTAGGGCACGGAGGTGAATCAACATTGTTTTCGTGTCGGAAGCGAATCACGCATACGCCTATCTGCCTTCGCGAGAAAGATCCCTGACACGTACCCTCCATGCCTGACCGTGAAACAAAGAAAACAGTCCTACCCTTTTATCTTCAACCTACCCATGACATGCAGGCAATGAGGCACCGTCTAAGGAGAGACCAACAAAATCAACATGTGTCAACATTTCCGTCGGAAAACCGACACCAGTCTTGCTATAACACGACCGTGATGTGATCACTGAATTGCTGATCTCAGTGCGCGTGCCTCACGCTGGAACCCTCCAACGCAAGGTCCATTCTGCCTTTTCTGGTAGATTTGTTTTAGCGTTTCCATCTTTAAAAACGTAAACCGCCGGCCTTCGATTCTTGTTCCTTGCGAGGATTCAAAGGAGCCAGGGTTGGGGGTCACCCCCTTGCTTAGTATAATATCTGTTGTGATTAATTGTGTTAATTGTAATTGACACTGCAACTTGTTCTGCCGCATTGCAACGATTTTGCCTTCGTTTTGATATGTTACGGGAGACATGACGAGACACCAACGTTCATGTTTACCGGGCTGGTTAGTATAGGCCTATTGTCATAAGCCTTTTCCGAGTTAAATTTGAATAAAATCTGGTACACTGAGTTCTTAAATTCACGTGAACATAACAATTTGAAATTCTCCATACTAAAACCACTGTTGCTATACCTCGTGATTCAGGGCAAGCTTTTGCTTAAACCTCATTTACATAAGAGACACCTTGCAACTATATACTATTTTCAATGCGTAAGAAGGGCACAAAAGATCAGTCCATTCCCGATAGAGATGGGGGTCGCTATGCAAAAGCTTGCCCCGAATGATGAGGTGTAGCAACAGTGTCTTTAAGTCTGGGGAATTCAAATTGTTAAGCTTATGTGCAATTAGATAACATAGTTTACCAGTTTTTTTCATTGAAGTTTTACTTGCAAATGGCTTTTATTGACATTTAGTCTGTAGCCTTCACCATAAAATGCAAACCAGTTTACCCCAGTTTTTATTTTCTCATCCGGATCAATGTGCAAAGAAACTCAGTAGATCGGTACCCTTCACTACCCCCTCCCCTTGCCACTTCGTCTGTATTATTGCTTGCTGAGAAGCAATAAACACGGCTGCAATTAAAGCAATGGAGATGCAATATCCTGTGTCCCGATAATTAAACACCCATAATCTACAGTGGCGTGTGACGTCTCAAGGAGATTAGCTCTTAACGGGCTGGTATTGGCATTACATGATGGGGTTCACCAGACTCTGCTCATGCACGCCGAGAGTGCATACTTGCTCTGTGCAGCACAATTATCTCATAAGCTCAGGTGGAAACTGCCCATGGCTGATTTCCTGTTGTTTTTTTGTGGACAAATGCCAAGCTTAGGGGACGAACCTTGGAACTGAGGGTAAGTTTGAAACATGGCATTGGCCAGTGACGGCAAATTATTTTCTGTTCACAACTTGGGTGGAGGGACTCCACGACGCAGTCAAAAAATGTTGAGTGAGGAAGCGGTTGGGAGTTGAGTTGTTGCCTCTAAGAAAAGGTTTCACCTTCGAATCCACCCCTCTTTATCCCTGCTGGGTTACGCAACTGCTACGGCTAGGGAACTGACAGTGTCAACTTGAGTTCATAGCGTTAGATAGAGGTTCTTTTTTTTACTTTGAGGTCCAAATGTTTGATCATATTTTCCTTCCTTACGGGTAAACATAGCCTTGTTTATTTTGAACGTTAAAAAATTGCAACGCATAGTTAATACTCAGTGAAGAATTTATAGTGGTTATAATTCAGTTCAGTCCCATTTCGACCTGATTTCGCAATTCAAGACCAGTCGAAATCTCCGACTTGAAGTCCACCTAGATTTACATAAACAGGGCTTTGTTTTTTTTTACACATGGATGTGACCACGTGACCGGTTACGCACAAAGTACGATCCGTACGTCGAATGAATTATATACTTTTGTTATTGACGGGGATAGAGTTTGTCAAGGGACAGTGATTATGCACTGCAGCCATTCACTAGCAGCTAACAAGGCACCCACCGGTTGGTTACGGCATAAAAGACCGCTGACCATTTCGGAACCACTAAGTTAAAAGGGAGGTTGCGAATAAAGGGTTCGGCAATCTCGTAAATACGCGCCGGTGTGACCAAATCCGAGAAGCGATATTGTGTCCCTGCTTAATGCGTGTCTACTCGTGCGTTACATCTCTCCTACTTATCACGGGGGCTGAGCACACATACGTGTATGCGCTAATCGATCAAATGCAGAGCGCCAATGCTCGGTAACAAACGAAACTAAAGCACTGACGGGCGATGAACGTCAGTTTTTATTGGTGTTCGATGAAAGTCCTCCATACTATTGATCTGACTGTCTGATACGAACCACATGACGTCCACTTGTTTTCCTTTCCCCTCTGTCTTGCAGGTGGATTAACTTTGAGCCCGTGTTATCTTTGTCACTGAAGACGCTTGGATTTAAAGACTGATGTGTTTGGGTGTATGAAGACATCTGATGTGCCCATCACGTGCGGCTTCATGTATGTGGCAGGTGCAACGAGACCTCGATGGCTGCACGGGAACACTTACCTTGATGAATAGCGGTCAGCGGACAGGAAGCAAGGAGGAGAGCGTTTAGAGAAATTGAGACTGAAAATAACTTCGGTGTTGACCATGGTGATGGATGGCTCTATTACCATCCAGCGCCTGCTATTAGTGTCTTCGTGTGGGCTTAGGCCTATTTGCTGTTGATATTTGTATTGCCATAGTACAGTTGCAATATTAGCGTAACAGTACACTGCACGGTTGGGCAGTCAAAACGACAATAATTACAAGAAGAAAACCCCAACACAATTATTTAACCTGTGGACCCCCATTATGTGGCGGAACGGCCAAACTTCAAAACTTCAAGCCGAGCACACAACATCGGCACTCTGCCTGCTGTAGCAATAGGATTTTGTGTTGGAAGTTTTTGTTTGTTCAGCTCTCGAAAGATCCAGCACCTATTGTAACCGCTTGGGTTCGTTATCGTCCGCGGCGGTGTTTTCCCCGATATTCTCCCTGTGTGCTGGGCTTTGAAGGACACCCACTGTCTGAACAAGAAGTTTGGCGAAACCTTTGTCAACCAATTCGGGAGCCATACATGTATCGCCGGTCTTGCCTAACGGTAACTTTGTTTTTTGTTATCAAACTTGGAGAGTTTTTGCGATCACTCACTCTGGAGTCCTGGCGAGAATCCGGGAAGTACTGCGCAGTAACTGTACTGCCATTACGCAGTGTGGAGCTAGCTCGAACCAGTGCAGGTTGGGCTGATAACCCGAATGAAGTTCTTCATGGTGTTCACGCCGACCGAAACTTTGTACTGACAATGATAAGCCAGCTCACAGCTACATCACACTATTCGCCAGTGTAACAGTCCAATTTGTTTTCGCTCAAAGTCATCCTGAAATATACTTATGAACAATGAATTCACGCTATTCTCGTGCCGCGGAGAGGGCATTTACCAAGGAGGACAAGGCCTTGCAGAAGAACGTCTTCGCCCGTCGAAATCTGGATGCCGACCTGGAGGCCCAGCAGAGCCTGGAAAAGATCCACCTGCAGACCATCCGAAGCGAGAAGGTGCGACTGCAGAAGGAACTGGAGAGGATGCGGGGCAGAGGACAACGGATGATGGGGAAGCGGCCGGTGGTAGGGATGAGCAACAACACCACCCGGCTGACCCAGCTGCGGTTGACCCGGGAGCCTGCCGTCATCAACGGGGGCACCAGTCGTGTTGTCCGTGCCGCATCCCCCGTGCCAGGTGCCACCGGAGACCCGAACACGGCTAGGGTACCCCAGGAGGCGGTGGGACGAGGTCGGCAAATCCTCGAGTTACCGGCTATCAACCCTGGCAACCGCAGCTCCCGCAGTCCCCGGAACGGTTACCGTTCCAACCGCCACGAGATGGGGGAGGAATACCTCCGGGAACAGCAGATGCTGGAACACAAGAAACTCATGAGCAGGAAGCAGGAGGAACTCCTTGCACGGGTGGAGAAATTCGGGGAAGACATCGGCGCACAGAAACTTCGGGACGGTGGTGAGCCAGCAACCCACTCGCCGACGGAACGCAGCGTTAAGAGCGACGACGCCATTGCAATCAACGCGGACCCTAGCTCCAGTTTCCCCCCTCCACGGAGGACAAATTTCGGCGAGGTGGCCAAAAGGGGGAGGAGCAACTCCCTCTCCGAGTACGACTTGAAACACATTAAGGAATCCATCACTAAGAGACTCGTTGGGGAGGAGACGGCTGGTCAGGCCAACGATTCCGGCGTCGCACAGGAGAAACAGCAGATCAACCGGACAATTTCCACGACGTCCGGCCTAGGTAACCTGATGCCCCGCAGGAAGAACCATTCTACGGGGAGTGGACCCCATCCCATGGACATGGTGTTTGACCAGGAGACTTACGCCCCAGACGGCAGCCTGCGGACAATGCACATGCTGCCAGACCCCAAGGACAGTTTTGAGGAGGCCAAGAAAGCGAGGTACCTCCGCTGGAGGGGGCCCCACGAGGAAGAAGTGGAGCTCACGGTGAACGAAATATTCGGCAAGAGCGAGGGTGTGGTCAGTAGAAAATACAGCACTTCAGCCCCGACTGAAGGTGAAACCGGGACATAAAAAAAACTTTCTTTTAATTAAAAGATTAAAAAAATCTTTGTTCAATGTTAATTTGTTTTATGACAGTTTTGACTAAGTTATATTTGCACTTCATGCAGTTTTTGGAAAAAAGGGGAAACTGTTCTATAACTTCGAAGTAATAAGACAAATTTCTGCTAATGTGACTCATGATGATCTCCAACGATATTTCCGTTATTAGGAATACACAACTTAGTTTTTGAATCTTAGGTGTTCTGAAGCAATATGGAAACGATATTTGGAGAGTGGTACGTGTACATGTCTTTTTTTAACCAGGGGGCTACTTTTCGTGTTCAGAGGAAACTTCTTGTGTGGGCGATATAACAGAGCTTCCGCAGAAGAGCGAAATTCAAAACAGACACTAAACTGTATTGCTAGATAATTTCAGAATGTATTCGAAATAGCCCCTTTTTCAATATTTTTGGTTTTTCTCAAAAGTGTAGAAGAGTCCTTGCTCGGGCAACGGATTTTCCTGAAATAAAAAGATCTGGTGCCTGAACAATGTACCGATTTATCATTCTCTATGATGAAACAGGAATCGATACAAATGGATTTCTCGAGCTCTTGTACTTTTGAGCAATTACTAGTCAAAAAAGCAACGCTCGAAATATCCTTTTTTTGTTGTAATTTGAAAAGTAGAGTTGGTTGCCTAAACAATGTATCGATTTATTATTCTCTATGATGAAACAGGAATCGATACAAATGGATTTCTCGAGCTCTTGTACTTTTGAGCAATTACTAGTCAAAAAAGCAACGCTCGAAATATCCTTTTTTTGTTGTAATTTGAAAAGTAGAGTTGGTTGCCTGAACAATGTATCGATTTATTATTCTCTATGATGAAACAGGAATCGATACAAATGGATTTCTCGAGCTCTTGTACTTTTGAGCAATTACTAGTCAAAAAAGCAACGCTCGAAATATCCTTTTTTTGTTGTAATTTGAAAAGTAGAGTTGGTTTATACAGCCAATATATTCTCCATTCAGCACAGCCGCAGACTGGTCTTAAAAGTCAGTGTAAAATTCATTGTGCACAATATGCATGCGGAAATAGTGAACACGCATACGTAAGCCATGCATACTCTTTGAACGGGTCATGCTAAAGGTTACAAATCCTATCTGTATGCATACCTTCAAGTGGTTAACTAACTTTTTCGGTTTTCTTTGGGCAATATTAACTATGGGACTGGTGCGTGCGATTTGTATATAGACAGTCGGGGAGTAAGTGGAAGAACATACATAATTTCAATGGGCGGAAAAACATTTCAAAAGCAGCATTTTGCTTTGTTTCAAAGGGAGTACAGTTTTTTCATTGAGATTTGCTCCGTTTTAGTTTTTCAGTTTCTGGGGTGAAACCATCATTTGGAACTAAAGATTGACTTTTATGTCAGTATTGTAAATGGAGAAAAACAGGTTGGACATTTTGAACCTCAAATGTTTTAGTCATCGTCTGAGGGACAGCAAAAGGGGTCCTTTTCTTTGAAATATTTTGTTTAACACAAACGGGTTTCACTCCGAAGTAAAGGTCTGTTTCAATCATTGCAGATGATTGTTAAAAACGAACTTCATCGAATGTACACGTGTATTGGAATTGTTTTTGATAGTCTTTGTCATTGTCGTTTATAATTCAAACATTTGCAACGCTGGAATTGATGGCGGTGATATTACATGGCAATGATGACGTCATGATGAATAGCGTGGAAGGTGGTGATGCGGGAGTGAGCGTGGTAGTGATATCAAAATAGTTGGGGTGACCATTTGCCTTTTTGATGCTCGGCGGACACAACAGGAGGGCGCTACTTGAAGTGCATGGGTAAACTTGGAGTAAACACAAAAGATTTTACCCAAACCAAATGGCGCCCTCCTATTGTGTCCACATACCTCGAAATAGGCTAAGGCTGTTTTCCAATACTCAACTTCGTCTCCGTCGGAGGCTTCATTCTCAAAACCAAACCCCGATTGTGCACCTGAAGCGTTTAAATAACATTGGATTACTGTAATTTTTGGCTGTCTTTCATCTTATTTGACGTTCTGTGTTAAGTGTCATTTACCAAAAAAAAAAAAAAAAAAAAAAAAAAGCCGATGGTAGGTACCTCACTCAGACCATGCTCAGACTATGTGCTGGGTACTACATCATAACAGAACAAACAGGAAAAAACAGAAAATCGAAAATACATATCTGTATAGTGAATTTTTATCATTGACGGTGCAAGAGAAACAGATCAAGGGGCGGCACAGTCTGGCAACACTCGCCTGCTTATTCATTGATGGAAAAACATTTAGTACAATTTCGCTTGCTTTCAACTGCAGAATCACTTGATAACAGAAATCCTTACAAAAGACATGCATGTCCCACTTGTATTAGATTAATCTTCTTGCGTCACGCCAACAGATCTGCTCCCCCAAATACAAGCACAAAACTGGCCAAACAAAAGCAAAACAAACAACACCCCAATAGTTCTTTGAATTTCAACAACACAAAATGACAGAGAATCCACTGGATGTCGAATCAGTAAAGATTTGAGTTTTACCCTAATCACGTCCCAAAAGCTGTATACAGCCTCTGTATCAAGGCGCACTCCATTCAGTTTTGTTTTTATCTCCACGTAACCCACGATACATTTAATTTTGGCAAGACCGAAACTTCATGTTGTCATTTATATCTAGAGCCTTACTGGCCCAAAATTTTGTATCCGTACTCGAGTTACAAAAAGGGACAAGGGAAAAAAAGTCACCCAAAAAATTCACAGAGATACGTCGCTGTTTTTTCGATTGAGATCACTAGGCAGACATGGACCCCAACACGGTTGAAATCGGTTTTATTGTCGAACATTTAAGAAATTAAGATTATGAATAAAAAAGTGATCCGTGTATTCAACCCAGAAAATTGCCTTGAGAGTTTTGCGCTAACTAATTTAAAAAAAAAATAGGTGAGGGAAAAATCTAAAAGTTATGTGGTGTTGACCAAGCATTCAGGCGCACGGACTCCTGAAATTCGCAAGGAATCGCAGTTACCGGCTTCCATATAGGACTCTTCTGGGATCTCGGGGTTCCCGGCCCACCACACTTCCTCCCTGCCCATCCATTTAACTCTAAAAAGAGTTTGAGCGACCATGCAAGGGAGGAAACGAGACAAGCCCCTAAGCCCTGGCCGCCGAGTCGGCCATACGTCTCGAACCTGTACTAAGGCGCTCACCTGGACCTCGCGGACAGTCCCAGCAGAAGAGCTTATCCCGTGGGCTAAGGTACTGTTGGTATTTGGCGGGGGTGAATTAGAGTCTCTTACAGCTACTGACTGACAGCAAGCTTTGGGAAAATAAAAGTCACCGGTGGGATTCGAACCCACGATCTGACAATCTGATAACCACGAGCTTAACCATTTGGCAATTTCAGAGAATTGCTTCGGGTGGTTCATATTTACGTAGATAACAAAACCATTATTGACCAAGTTATACCGCACAGGATTTTGCTCTGCAAAGACTCAGCGATCAAAATGCTACAATAGTGCATCATGTAGCAAAAATGCACAATTGGCCTGCACACAAATCTCAGTGGCATCTCTTCCTTGACAAATTTGAATTAATGCGCGCGCATCAATATGGCAAAGTCCCCAGACTGCGAGTCCGTCCAGACACGTCTCAACTCTTAAAGGTTGCACTACACCAAAATACGCGCCCAAAGGGGAACTCTGCCCAATTCAGGGAGAATTCTTCGCCAAACTGAGGCGCTGAAAAAGTACCCCTAGAGTTTATTTGAAAAAGAGGAGATTGTGTGGCCGAAGAAATTGTGGGATTGTGGAGGAATGGCCCAGAATGAACTCTCCACATTCAAGGGCTCCCATCCCAGGTCCAAGCACAGCAAAATGCTACTGACGAATTGTTCCAAGAGACTGAAAAGGTGGAGGGATGTCATTTGAAAAATGGCTGCTGATAACAGACTTGGTAGCGTTCACTTTTTAAGGGGGGGGGTTGAGTTTGTTTTTGGTGAATAATTAGAAATTTCATTGGTTAAGTAACCTACTTAAAATTGAAAATCAATAGAAAGCTGAATGACCCAAGAACACTCTGCTTTTTTGTTTTGTTTTGTTCTTTTTTAAGTTGCCGCTGGGGGGGTAAGAGGCCCGAAGGACTTTGGTTGCCTGCACCGGGGCTGCAAACGTGGTCTATTTTACCTTGTCTTCAAATGGGCTTCCTTTAGTTCAGTGCACGCATAGAAAGCCGTGAAAGATCAGAGCGAAATAGCGCCGCCTGTTGACTCCCGGAGGAGGTTTGTCTCCGTTTTTTTGCCAGAAATTCAAGATTTTGGCCAGTAGATCACTTTTTGTTTCAATTTATGGGTTTTAGTCACGATTTGTTTTATTTGCCTTTTCCCAAAGATATATCGAAAATAGTAAAACTGTTCGCCCAGCTCTCATTGTCTTTCCAAATAGGCCCGCAATTTTGGGCTTTTTGTAAAAGAAATAACCCGAACTGGAAACTACCAGTACAAAATTCGGGATTTATAAAAAGTTTCTGTGATCCCTCCTGATTATGGCATGTTTTATTGTCTACAGTCCAAACAGATTTCATTAACTAGTATAAAGTTAGCAGAAAACATATCAAATTAATTAAATTAAATCTAACACTAGAGTCAACTTGTTATTAAATTGCTCTCCTGGTTGTGAAAACTGGGTTTCCACAGAAAACTACATTTCCTGGAAAACTACATTAATTTTCATGACTTTTCCAGGATTTTTTAGGAATAAGAAGTTTAAAAATGCATGACCAAGATGTATGTAGGAAACCCTAAAACATTTATCTGAGTAATCTGTACCTGGAAATGAAATGTTTTCAAGGTTTACTAGTTCCATCTTGCAGGACAAAGATCCTTCGAAGGGATCCACTGTTAGAATAGTGCCTTTGTGTCCATCACTTGTTTCAACCTGATCGCCTTGCTGACACTCTCTCAAAAACTGCACTGCTTCCTTTAACACTTTTTGACAGTGATTTTTATGTGGCTTGCCTGGGGTTTTCTGTAGCAAAGATATATGATATTTGTTGGCTGTAATGCTCACCCGTGTTAAACTGTACAATATTGCCTGCCGCAAATATTCCGATTTACTAATCCTTCCTAATTGGGTTTTTCTTTCAGAAACATGTACAGTGCATTTAAAAGAAAATAACTAATTTGTTATTTATTTATTAATTCTTTGTACAAGTACCGGTATCTTTTGGAAATACATATTAATTTTTAAATCATATTTGTTTCGGATATACCGGTAGACCAACAATTGAATGTTAAAATGGAACATGTTACTTACGTCTCTGATGATACTCTTCATAGGGAAGTACTGGATGTCTTACTCAACGTTCATCCACCCAGATATCAAGCGCAGTATATCCAATAAAACTCACTAAGTATGACCATTCTTCATCTTTGACTACTTTAGCTGCACACCATCTTCCCAACTCATCGAATGCCTGGACGCAACTTCCAACTGAGAATTTTCCTGTCATTTTGACTTCTTTAGAAACTGAACATTTTGAGAACTGCACCAAGACTGTAAATTGATGGATGATGAAGATTAGGAAATCACCTTAACCTTGCCCTTATATGGCAGCCAATTTACTTTGGAGACTCCATCATGAAAGGAAAAAAAGGCCCCAGAATATTTCATTTTAATTGGTGACACAAATATCTCATTGATATTCTGTTTGCAAATGATTATTACTTTGTTACAAATTGCTTTTTTTATACGTGCACCAAACATTTCATATAGATTATAAATGTACGTGACAATTAACTCTAAATTCTTATTTTTTTAATTTTCATATCACTACGCAGCATCAAGCCAGTGATCAATCCAGCAATGAATGACCACAACCAGCGAAGGATGACACATATCCGTCATTCCCTTTGTACCAAGGACTGGTACCTTTAGCAGAGGTCAAAAGCATAGGACTACTGGTTTATCATCACAAGGGGG